>NC_081847.1:66909753-67038673 GCF_963259705.1 Myotis daubentonii | reverse complement strand
GCAGGTTATGTGCACCCTCCTGCTGTAGTTGAGCCTTGACTGCTATTGGCATGTCAGTGGGAGAGATTGACCCCAAGCCAACTGGCTATGAGGACCTACTGTGACTAGACAGTGGGAGTTGCTGTGTAGGGGCAGACATCATGGAGCAAGAATTGCTTTAGGGGATTGCTAGTGCCTGCCACTTGAGTGTGTAATTGGTAGAGATGGCTGGGTGGTACTCTGGCATGGTCCAAAGCTTTCCACTAGGTGCACTGGCTCTTGGGCTTCCCAGGAGGTGAGGACCAAGATCAGCCATCAACTCATCGCTGCCTGAGGCTACCTGGTGTGAGCCACAAAGCAATCTGCAGATGGCTGCTGCTTGCGCTGGGCGTAGAGGTGCCTGGGAGACCTAAACTACAAGCTAAGGCGGCTGCTGCTAGTGATAGATGTGGGGCCACTTAGTAAAACATACAGGGCATGCGGAGGCCAGATCCTGCTTGTCTGGGGGTTGTGACCCTTTGAGAGACTTTAGGAAAGCCCAACGCATGAACCAAGACAGGTCATTTGTATAGAAAAGCCACTGGAAGCAGCGTGGGGCTTGGATGGGCCTGCAAGTTGGGTAGGGCCCGGTTTCAGGGAATCACCATGTGGAGTTGATGGAGACTCAAATATAGTGCCTGCCTGCACCTCTGTCTGGGAGAAAGCCACCCCTCCAGACCTCCTGTATGTCCCTGGTCTTTCAAGCTGCTGCCTAAGCATTGGTTTCAGAGAGAGTAAGTCTATGCACAGGCCCTTTAAGAGGAACTTCCTGGGACTCTAGCAGCCCTCCATCTCACTCAGCCACAATCCCTGCTGGTTTACACAGCCTGAAGTTATGGGGACTTCTCTTCCCAGCACTAGAACCCTGGTGTGGGGCTTTGACCCTTTGCTCCTCAATGGGGACCTCCACAACTGAAATAATTCTCCTGATTTTAACCACCCCATGTTGGTATGGGACCAGCCCCTTTCGCATCTGCATCCCTCCTATCAGTCTCAATGTGGCTGCTTTTGTATGTCCTTAGATATAGGACTTCTGTTCAGCTAGATTTCAGGTGGTTCTCAGTGATGGTTGCTCTGTAGTTTAGTTGTAATTTTGATCTGATTATGGGAGGAGGCAAGTACCACATTTGCCTACTCTGCCATCTTGACTGGAAGCCCTGATGATTAAAGTCATAAAATCTGGCAGTAGGAGTTCAGTGGATGTGGATGATGAGGTGGGCCATGCACTGCCTGAGTGGAGTCCTGTGGGAAACAGGTGGGGGCCTCTTGGAAATAACCAAGAGATCACAGCATATACAGTCCCCAGAGGAGGCAGGCAAACTCCCTCCCCCCACCTTCATTTGAGGACATCATCAAAGTTAGGGGACTGCCTGGGTCAGACGCTCCCACCTTGCCACCTGAGCTGCTGCCTAGGGGTAGGAGCACCCACTGTGTCCCTCTGATCATTTGTTTCCTCCAACAAACCCTGTTTTCCAAACTTTTCCTAGTAAAATGAGCAGAACATTTCTTCAGTTGGGCACCCCAGTTCTCCCTTTAATGAAGCCTGGCATTGCTCAGAAAAAGGCAGGCAGGAAGGAGGCTAACATTCTCTACTCAGTGCCCGGCCATGCTAAGTGCTCATTTAATTCTCCTGACGGCCTTGTGAGGGAGGCATTGTGATCCCCACTCTATAGATGTGCAGATAGAGTGGGGGGTGGGTCCCACCAAAGTCCTGTGGGAAACAGCTGGGGGGCCCTTTAATGGTGGTGAATTCTTTTTCTCCCAGCACTGGTCTCTGTCTTTCAAGGCACTGGTGGGGCTGCTGGCTGGTTTCCTGCCCACCCTTCCAGGGGTCCTTGCACCCTGTGGGTCTATGAATGGGCCTCACCATTAAAGGGGTCAGCAAGGCAGAGCAGATGACTGGGAGGGCAGAGGCCTCAACCTTGACCTACAGAGTCGTTTAGCGTATTTTTACATAAATTTCTTCATTTCATCCCAAAACTCCAGTGAGTTGGTACCAGGTACACAAACAGAGGCCCATGAAAACCCAGGAACCAGTTCATAGGAGGGCTGGAGCCTAAACCCGGGCCTCCAGACTGCACGTGGACCACCTGTGTCACCAGAGAAAGGGCTTCAGAGTGGACAGCGCTTTCTCGATGCCAGGCAAGACCCCGAGTGTTCCGTACACATCTTCTCATTTACTCCTATTGCCCTCTGCATAGGTGTTCAGATTATCGCCATTTTGCCCTCTGCGGTAGGTGTTCAGAGGGCAAACTAAGACCCAGAAAGGTTTGTCACTTCAACAATAAATAAGTAGTGTAACAAAGGGAGAGTTAACTTTTGGTTGAAGGGAAATTCCACTTTGTCACACCTGGGCATGAATAAGCAGGCCCTGGCTTATAAACTCGGAGGAATTCTGTAGCGTTTTCATTTAAAGGGTTGCATATGCTTAATGGGAGCTGCCCTGCCTCCCAGGGCTGGATGCCAGGCAGGCCATCTGCTCCTGGGGCCAGGCCTTCCCCTCTGATAGTCACTGCCTTCTCCCAGAGCAACTGGCTCCTGATAGGCTGCAGCCATTAAACATGGCCCTGGAATAAGATCTCCACTAGCCTTTTCTGCAACCTAATTTCTACCACCGTGGGTACTGCCGTGTCCGCATAAATGCCCTGCTCATTTTCTGCTGCTGTTGTTGATCGAGGCTGCAGAACGCGAGGGGAGGAACAGTAGGACGCCCTGGCCGTGCAGGTTCCCCGCTCCTCTGTCCACAGCAGCCAGAGGGCCTTCAAAAACTCAGACCAGGTCACTCCCCTGCCCCGCACCAGCCTCTGTGCGGAGAACACCCCCTCCCAGCTTCTTGCTGCCTCCAGCGGCGTCACCTCTCAGAGGTTGTCTAAGGCACCTCTGCCTCCCAGCAGCCTTCCTGACACCACACCCTTTGTTCTGTGCCTGGGATAGGTGCACCTGTATTGCCTTGGGCGGGACCCTAAACCCAGACTGCTCTCATTCCCACTCATAACTGTCTCTCAGCCTTCAGTTCTCAGCTGTAACACTTCAAGGTCTTCCCAGTCCATTCCATCCAGTCCCAGTAAAGCCCCCTCTGGTATCCTCTCTTTGTGTTCATGGCATTTCTCACAATACACACTTCTTCATGTATTCTCTTCTGAGTACCTGTCTTTCCTATGAGACTATCAGCTGTGAGAGGGTAGGGACAATGCTGTTTATCCATCTCTGTGTCCCCAGAACCTGGCATGTGATAAGCTTTGAGTCGGTATTTCTGGACAGTCTCAGTCCAAGGGCCATTGTCACCGCCATGCTGTTACTGCAGGCTCAGAGCGGCCAGGTGACTTGCTCAGGGCCACGTGGGGTGGTGCTGGGAGTCAAACCATCCACCTGGCCGGTGCTCTCTGTTCACAGCCTCCCGGCATCTGTGGTATTATTTACTCGACATCTAAGTTCCTTAGTGCTGCATGTTTTCAGAGCATAAATATAACCATGATGTCTGTGAAACCCTAAGTGGTGGCCAGCATCCAGCGTGAATGTGGAAGTTCCACAGAAAGCCATGATAGGGGGTTTCCCTTTCCCCAAAGAGACAAGACATAAAGACACAGAGCTCAGGGTGTGGCTGGCTGCGATGGCAGCTAGGGGATGAGCTGGGAGGGGCTGGGACTAGGGTGGGCCTGGGGAACTGCTGGTCAGGTTTAGACACAGGATGGGCATAAGCAGATGGTGGTTCCACCTACAGCAGGTGTGTGGGGAAAGAGACAGGGAGGTCTGAGAAGGGGAGGGGGTGTCCAGGTCGGTAGGTGGCAAAGCAATAGAAAATCCTGGTGCCACCCTGCTTCCCAAGGCCCCTGCCTCAGGGCATAAGCTCCAACCTGGGAGACTACAGAGGGCAGAGGGGGGTCATACAGACACTCAACAAATCCTTACTAAGCTCCTACTATGCGCCAGCATTTTTCCCAACCGAGAATATAGTTGTAAATGAGAGCGATGAGATCTCTGCCCTCACAGAACACAATCTAGGAGGCAAAAGAAAACAGCACTGGATAAGTACCTTTAGACCAGCGGTCGCCAAGTGGTCCGTGGACCACTGGTGGTCCGTGATGTCCGAAAGGTTGGCGACCGCTGCTTTAGACAGTGACATGTACTGAAAAGACTGCTTCAACTGAAGTGGTCAGAAGAGGCCTGAGATTCAATGATAGTCAAAGCCAGCATGCAAAGATGGGTTGGGAGCGGTGATCCTCAGCAGAAGCCCCTACAGGTGGGAAAGGGCTCGCCAGCCTGGGCTGGAGCAGGCTTGGACAGGCTTTCAGGAGCCGATGGTGTGCACTACTCAAATCCAGACTCAGTGACGTCACAGTAGTAGCTTGAAATCAGCCATGGTGAGAACATTTACACCATGGAAATGGGCAAACACTACAAATGGGGATCACTTCCTTCCCACATCTTAAATACTTAGCACGTCCTGATTGGCATATCTGAGCATCAGCAAGGAGCCCAATGCAGGGGAGGAGAATATTGTCATTAAGCAGCAGGCTTTGCTCTGTGGCAGCAGACAGAATGTCTCTGAAGGGTTTCCAGCAGAGAGGTAAATGATTTGATTTTCACTTGGCCAAACAGATTCCACAAAACAAAGCCTCGTGTAGATAGGAGGAGGGGAGATTGATTTATCAGAATTGGGGACCAGGAAAGAGATGAATCCAGTAACTCAGGAGAACTGCCCCCGCTCCCCACCCCTTACAGCAGCAGCAGCATAAGACCAGAATGAGGCCAGTGGTCAGAGTGTGTGTCTGGAGATGCCTGACCTGGGTCTGGAGGGGAGAGGGGCCTGAGCCTGCAGGTGCTGCCAGGCCTGTGCCGAGAAGGGAGCTGAAGCGTCTGCACCTGCAGTGGGATGGCCATGTCACTCTCTTTCCAAAGCGATGGCAGCAGCAAGCTCAGGGGCCTCTGCCTCTCTACAGGTGGAACCCGTGGTTTACCCAGCAGGTCCCTGAGGGAGATCAGTCGTTTCAAAGTGGCTCTCAGTCTCCATACCAACATGGCTTCATTCTCGCCACTGGCAAGTTCCACGTGGCATCTGAGCCGCATCGTCACCCAGGTTGCATATGGCGACGAAAGCAGGGGCCTCTCGCCCTGGCCAGTTGGGGTCAGTGCATAGAGCGTCAGCCTGAAGACTGAAGGGTCACAGGCTCCATCCCTGGCCCCAGTCAGGGGCCACGCAGGAGGCAACCAACGGATGTGTCTCTCTGTCTCTCTCCCTCCCTTCCACTTCTCTAAAAATCAATGGGAAAATATCCTCAGGTGAGGATTAACAAACAAACAAACAAAAACAAAACAAAACCAAAAAGAAAAGCAGGTGCTTCTCCACATTGACTGCACATGCTGGGGACCCGACCGGCATGGCTCAGTGGTTGAGCATCGACCTATGAACCAGGAGGTCATGGCCCGATTCCCGGGTTGTGGGCTGGGGGACTTTCCCACCCCAGGCCCATTAAGCCCAGGGGCTCTCCTGACGGTGGGACTCAGCCTCAGCATGTTACAAAGCTCTCTGGGTGATTTCAAGGTGTGGCCCAAGTTGAGAACCAATGGATCAGAAGAATTTCTGTAGAGTAAAAAGCCAAGTATTTTTCCACATCTTGCCTAGGGGGTGGACTCTATGGACAGGCAATTCCTGGCACCATGACAATGCCTGGTGCATTGCCTATTCCGTTGCACATTAAGTGAAACCCCGAAGTTCTCCACCACGTTGGACCCTGATGGCATTGAGAGGCTAACTTTTGCATGACTGGCTTAAGCACTTGTCCATTTGCATTAACTGTGGGCTCAGCTGTTGCAATTCCCAAAGGATGTTAACGTGCTGAGCCTCCCCTTCAGGAGGTGCAGCCCCTTTTGCAGGTCGGAGATGATAACTAGCTTCCAGCCTGTGCTCTCTGTGCTCTAAGGCGCTGAGAGGATCCCATCAGCCGATCTCAGAAGTGTCAAGGGGGCAGGTATAACCAGGCGTCTGGGCATCCCATGGAGCAATGAAGGGGGTGTGAAATGTTTCTCTTGTATTTTTGGGAAAAGAGCAGGGAGGACAGATGTCAAAGGAAAATGAGGTTAACTGGTCCGTTGTGCTCCGCGCAAAGAATACAGCACGTAGCGTGGTGAAACAAAGCCATGCTGCCCTGCCCCTCACGCCCTGGCAGGGAGGAGTTGTCGAAAGGACACAGGCTGCCTGGCCGGTGTGGTTGAATGTCGAGGTCACGGTTCGATTCCCAGTCAGGGCACATGCCTGGGCTGTAGGCTTGATCCCCAGTGTGGGTCTGCAGGAGGCAGCCGATCAATGATTCTCTCATCCTTGATGTTTCTATCTCTCCCCTTCTCCCTTCCTCTCTGAAGGGAATAAAAATATATTTTTTAAAGAAAGAATACAGGCTTTTGAAAAAAAGGTGTTTATTCACTCAACACATATTCCCTGGTCCTTGCTCAGTGCCACTCGACTGGAGGACTGTTCTGGGATTTGCCACTTGGGCCTCTTGAGCTGACCTCAAAGTAGAGGAGAGAGCCAGTAAATGGCCACTTGTGCTGTGCAGTGAGGGTCCAGTGCAGGTCAGAACAGTCCAAGGGAGGGAGACCACCCAGGGGGGATGGAGGAGAGGCCTTTCTGAGGTGACGCCTGTCTGAGACCCGAGCATGAGAAGCAGCCCTGGGAGAGCGGGCAGAGGGCACTCCAGGGAGAAGGGTTGGCAAAGCCAAGCCCTGAGCTGGAAAGAACCGGGTGCTGCTGAAGCCCCTCCTGAGGACAGGGAGGTGAGCTGGGGAGGTGGCCAGAGGAGTGGTGAGGCAGGCAAAGGACAAGGTGACTTGTATTGAGCCCACTAACGGCCTGTTGGAGACCTGAAAGCCGGTGCTGACATGCTCCGATCTACCGTCACCAACTTGCCGTGTAACTTGGGCAATTAACTTCTCTGATTTCCACTCTCAACTGTGAAGAAGATAAAGCATGAGGTGATTTTAAGGATTAGAACTCTTGTCTATGGAGTTAACAGAGGAACTGACACATAGTAAATGCTCAATAAAATGGCAGCTACTGTTCTCCTCTTCCTCCTCCTCCTCCCTCCATCTCATGTGCACAAATTGGATGGGTGTGTATCACAGCAGCCACTCCTTGCTCCAGGGGACTCGAACCCGTCATGGGTTATATGTGAAGAATACATGAGTCTTGACAGTTGTATATTTAAGAATCTAAATCCCGCCCTAACCGGTTTGGCTCAGCGGATAGAGCGTCGGCCTGCGGACTGAAGGGTCCCGGGTTTGATTCCGGTCAAGGGCATGTACCTTTGTTGCGGGCACATCCCCAGTAGGTAGTATGCAGGAGGCAGCTGATCAATGTTTCTCTCTCAATGATGTTTCTAACTCTCTATCCCTCTCCCTTCCTCTCTGTAAAAAAACCAATAATATATACTATCTAATAAAAGAGAAAAATGGTAATTGGCGTATGACGATACCCTTTTCATTGGCTAATCAGGGCTATATTCAAATTAACTGCCAACTAAGATTGGCAGTTAACTGCCAACAAGATGGCGGTTAATTTGCATATGTAGGCACAATGCAGGGAGGCGAAAGGGAAAGCAGGAAGAAGCCCCCTGCCACTGACAGTGATCGGAAACCCACGGGGGAGCTAAGAGGTGGGGGGCAGGGCAAAGGCGGCCCTGGGGCCGCCTTTGCCCTGCCCCCCAGCCATGATCAGAGAATCAGGCGCCTTTGCCGCCCTGGCCAGTGATAGCAGGAAGTAGGGGTGGAGCCAGCGATGGGAGCTGGGCACGGTCGAAGCTGGCAGTCCCAGGAGCTAGGGGTCCCTTGCCTGGGCCTAAAGCGAAGCCCACGATCGCGGGGCCGCTGCAGCTGCAGGTCCCCGCTGCCCGGGCCGGACGCCTAGGCCAGAGGCCTCAGGCCTGGTCAAGGGGCCGATCCGGTGATTGGTGATCGGAGGGTGATGAGGGTCAACTCCTCTGGCCGAGGCATCAGGCCTGGGTGGGGGGCGGAGCTGGGGATTGGGGGGATATTATGGTCCCCTTGCCCAGGCCTGAAGCCTGGGTCAGAGGCGTCAGGCTTGGGCGGCGGGTGGAGCAAGCGATCAGAGGGAGATGGGGGTCCCCTGCCCAGGCATGATTCCTGGGCCAGAGGCCTCAGGCCTGGGCGGGGGCCAGAGCCAGTGATCAGGGGGAGATGGGGGTCCCCTGTCCAAGCCTGACACCTCTGGCGGAGGCGTCAGGCCTGGGCAAGGGGCCGATCAGGCGATCAGAGGGTGATGGGGGTCAACGCCTGAGGGCTCCCAGTATGTGAGAGGGGGCAGGCTGGGCTGAGGGACACTCCCCCACACACACCCAGTGCATGAATTTCGTGCACCGGGCCCCTAGTGTGTATGTATGTATATATATATATATATATATATATATATATATATATATATAAAAGAATCTAAATCCCCTCTCATTAAACTCCACCTCTGCTGGGCTGACACCAGCCAGTGTAAACACTGGGGTGAGCCATGTGCCGTGGGCACTGTTGCTTGTGTCCCAGAGTACTCATGCCTCTTTGAAGGCCTTCCTGGGTGACTGAGGCCCCAGCCAAGCTCTGCTTCTAGCTCCGAAGGCTTCTACTGCACAGATATTAGGTGCAAAATATAGCTGTTCATTTTAAAACCTCACTACCTTTGTCATTCACCCATCCATTCAGCATTTGCAGAGTGCCCACCGTGAGCTCAACGCTATGCTAGAAACTAAAGGAAAGGAAGGGAAAATGTCCTCAAGAAGGTTGTAACTGGTGGTGGGGGGAGGCAGAAGGCAGCTGTCACCACTCCTGTGACAGAGGGATTACAGAGGCCCAGAGCAGAGACTTAAGACAGTCTTTCAGAGGCTGTAAAATCTCTCTCAGAGGGGAACCTTAAGGCTCAGTCTTGAAGGAAGGGGAGGAGTTTGCCAGATGGAGAAAGAGGGAGGAGAATAGAAGGTATACACATAGTACAAATGCCCGCAGCCTGGGGAAGAATGAATGTGGAAGCACAATCATTCCACACAAAAGGAAAAAGTTGTGTGTCAGGATTCTTCTCATTGCCAGTGACAGACAACCCAGTGACCTCAGCAGCAAAAGGCAGGATGGGGGAGAATGCTGGCTTCACGTCCAGCTGGATTCAGGGCTCAAATACCATAGGACTTGGTGGCCCTCCTTTACATGGTTCTCTTCTGCTGGGTCAACTCATAGTTCAGTTTGGACCAGACGGTGGGGCAATTCTAGCCCACAGTCCAAGGCTGCAGCGTAGTGGGAAAATGAAGTGCCTTCTCCTGACCATCTCAGCCAAAGCTCTGGGATCAGCTCTGATTGGACCCAGTCAGCTTGGCTTGAGCCACATGCCTGTGCCTGAGCCAGTCACTGTGGCCTGATCACGGAGCACCCTGTTTGGCTTAGGGCTGGTCCACCTGGGCAGCGTGGCTAGGGAGGAAACCAGCACCAATGGAGGGCCTGCCATGTGCTAGGCTCTGTCACATGTTGACGTAATTTAGCACCTGTAACCCTCACCACCCCTCAGTAGAGGCAGAGGCTGGTATTACTCTTTTATGGTGAAGAAGTGAAGCTTTAAGGATGGGTACTTTGCCTGAGACCTCACAGGATCTGGACTGCATTCTGTGGGACTCTCATCAGCATTCTAAGAGCAATCCCCTCTCACTTATTGATGCATTTAGTCTGCCATCTGGTCTTTGACTTGTGATGTCATGAAAACTCTGGACTACTTGACCTGCAGCCTGACAATCTACCGCCTTCTTGACCCAGCTCCCCTCTCTTCCCTGCAGGGGCCTCGTCTTTGTGTCCCATGGAGCCGGGGAGCACTGTGGCCGCTATGATGAAATTGCTCAGATGCTGGTGGGGCTGCAACTGCTGGTGTTCGCCCATGACCATGGTGAGTACCCCCAGGGCCACAGGGCACAGGGCCTGCGATTCTGGCCAGTGCCTGACAGTTTGGGGGTGTAGAAAGGTCTAGTCCATCTTATCTCTGTCCTTCTTCCGCCCCAACTATTCTCTTCTGATTCTCACAGTGAAACTTGGAAAATACATCCTCCATGGGATGTTTCTAAGTTAAAAAAAAAAAAAATGTGTGGTATCTAAACAAAAAGCATGTCTGACCAGCAGTTCCTGTTGAGTTTGAAATTGAGTGTACGCTACTTAGGAAACTCCGCTGAAAAACCAAAGTGGAAATATGTTTATATAAGAACTTGCCCCAGGCCAAGCAATCCTCTTACATTTATAGAGCGCTTTCTGTACAAAATGAGCCCTGGTTGTCTCCCAGGGGACTTCAAATGGATGTGGTGCAGCAGTTTCAGTACAGTTTAAACTCTGTTTTAACCACAAGAGCTTTACAAAGCATTTCAAACCAGGAGAATAGTAGGTCTTGAAAGACCATATTGGTCACAAGAAAACCCCAAACACACACACACACATATACTTAATATGCACACATACACACATGTCTCCAGGCTGAGTCTTTGCTGCTTTGTCATAACAGAATCCACGATAACCGTCAAAATGTATTGTTCATTGACTAAGTCAGTATGTAGTCCCTTAATTATCTCTGACATTCTCCATGGCTGGGAAGGCTCCCAATATGGATATTTCTTTGCCTCACAGCCTTTAAAATGAACATTGTCATCCTGCACCCCTGTGCGTTGTCAGCAGCATGCTGCTGGACCCTTCACCCCAGACAGCAAAAGGGCTCAGACGCAAGCATACCTGGGCCCAAGTCCCCACTGGACTGCGATTCCAAGCTGTGCTATCTTGGAGACCTTGTGTAACCATTGCAAGCCTTCAATTTCTCATCCACCAAAATGGGCAAGATAGGGCTATTCCACGGGAAGGGCTGTGGCGCGATAATGCATGCAGAGGACCCAGCAGAGTGGGGTGCCTTCTTCCCCTTTACTCTGTTCTCTCTGGGATCCCCTCTAGCCACAATGCAGACCAGCTGGTGTTCGGTGGATCCAAATGGGGGACGCCAAGGCTCTTAGCAGGGCCAGCTAAGCTGAGGCGGGGAGTCAGGGGTGCGGCCCAGAGCCAGGTCATCTGTCAGGCCTGCAGTGGCTGCTGTGAATTAGAATGAGGCGATAGATACGGCTGCTAACAATGGTTTTGCTGCTGGTTTCTGTAACACAATTTGTAGAAAAGCAGGTTTCTATAAAGCTGATGCTAATTGGATTTTAAGTTAAATCTTGTTTAATTAATTTACAGTTTGATTTTATTATTTAGACAGGAATCTCGAGACACTGTTATTATGTCAGTCTGGCTGTGTTTCTCAGCGTGCCTGGCCGATTGACACAGATTGGTACTCAGTATCTCATTTAACTGTGCTTTCCACTCTCACCTTAGAATTTTACAGGTTGACCTCATGGGCACAAACAGCTTGCCAGAAATGAGAATTGCGATTCCTGACATTTATTGAGTGCCAACTGCACACCAGGCTCTGCTCTACGCATTTTCGCACATTATCTCTGATTTCCCATAACAATGAATATTACAGCCTCATTTTAGAGGTGAGGATTCTGAGGCTGTTTAGCCAGGGGAGCCCATTGTCATTGCACCGAGGCACACACACCAGTCCTGGCAGTTTGATTTTATGCAACGGAAACCTGATGGTAGTCACTTAGCAAATAAGTTTCATGCGACCCGAAGTCTGAGGGCGACGCGAGGCTGCCTCGATGCCGTCAGTGCCCAAGGTTCCATCTGCAATTTTGCTCGGCTGTTCTCAGCTTGTGGCTTTCATGCCCAGGGATGCCATCTCCTCCTCGTGTTCTAAGTGGGAAGGAGACACAGAAGCAACACAGAGGAAGGGGCTGGGCTCATATGAGGAAAGCAAATCTTTCTTGCAGCTCCCTGGCATATTCCAGCTACGTTTCATTTGCCAGCGCTGCACAGCATGGCTACCCCTAAGCTGCAAAGGAGGCAGAGAAATCTAATTTGTTAACTGTGTTATTTGCAGATCCAAACAAAACAGGGATTCTGTAAGAAAGAAGTAGAAAATACACGTTGCTAGTAGCCATCTTGTCCTCTGCCACACACACTTCAAGTTTATTATGTAAGAGAGCATTTCTCAACCATTTCTACTTAAATGTTTTCTAGGTGTGACAGCTAACTCACAGAATCATGTTTCTATTTTATCCATCCCCATGTCCTTTCACAATGTTTTGATGTGAAGGCTATTATTAGCATCCTCAGTAAGGAGTGGTTAGAGTTCCTAATTAGCCCTGGGTTAGGTGTTATGCAAAGAGAAATGCAAGGACTCAGTAACTCGTATCCTCATGGTCCAGTGACCAGTCTTCACCAGAAAAATCAAGCAGCCTCTATGAAGTGCTGAGCTTTGTTAGAGTATTTATTACCCCAAGTGGTAACTATTCCGTTATGGTGGAGGCAGCAAGCTCCTGGCAGACAAAGACTGTCTTACTGTGTCAGTGTTAGCTTCTCTCTCTACCCCCACAATCTTCTCATCTGCTGCGTGGGGCCCAGGACTGAGCAGAGAGTTGAGGCATCACCATTGGTTGTTGAATGAATGAAGGAGTTCATGATCCAAAATAGATCAGACCAGAAATGTCTCAAATATCAGTAGTAAAGTAAGTGTCCACTTTCTCAGGGCATGACTGGGTCTCATCCTTGTGGAGAGGATCCCGCAGAGTGGCCACCGGAATTCCGAGTCTGGTGGTCACGGTTGGGGCAGGGATAGCAGTCAGGTGGAGCTAGACAGTGATGTGGATGGAGGCTGGAGCAGAGGTAGGGTGCAGCACCTCAGAGCTACAGGGCTTTCCCAATGCCTGGCGGGCTGGCAAGGTGGCTGGGTCTTGTTGGGTGCATAGGAGCTTGCTAGAAGAAGAAAGGGTGGGTGTGGACGGGCACCGGTCGTTGAGAGCTGTGGTTCTCACATTGGCTGCCCATTGAAAAACACTGATGCCTGGGTCCCCTCTCTCCACAGAGATGGATTTCTTGGGTTTTGGGTGTGGCCGGAACATCGAGGCTTTTGAAATCACCCAAGGCTGAGAACCACGATTCTAGGCCGAAGAGGTCCTAGATTAAAAAGCTGGATATACCAGGTCACATGCTTGTGCCCTATTCAGGTAGAAATCCCCGCAGGAGGGTTAGGCAGACCCTGAGGTTTAGGAGCAGAAACCGAGGGGGAGGCCCTGCTGGCGAAGCTCTGGGCCCTGTAATCAGTCCCTTTGGACACTTGGAGCTTGTGGAGGAATTTGTGCAGGAGAGTAGGGCGGCTGCTGGAAGCAGCGAGGGCCACCAGGGGTCTTTTGGGACCCTCGGGAGACGGGACCCAGGGCAGGGCCCCGCGAGGAAGAGGCATGAAACAGAAGTGGGGTTGCTGCGGCGACATCTGAACAGGTGGAAACCACAGAGCTGGGATTTTCTGTGCTGTTCTAAATATAACACTGGGTGGTGGCTCTCTCAGCACCCAGTCCCTCAGTCACCACCTGCTCTTGGTGACTCACTGGAAACCCCTCGGCCTTCCTGGCAAGCAGATTCGGCAGTGCGACCCCGAGAGAGGGGCGAAGGAGGCCATGTGGGTGAAGGGGCGGTGGGCAGCAGGCCCCGGTGACAAGGCTGCTGGCCAGGTCGCCCTCCGGGGAGCAGCCTCTAACTGTGCAGTGGCCCACTTAAAGTGACTTTTGCTGGGACTGGGATGGCCTGTCTATATTTACAAAGTATAAAAGAGTAATTGTCAACTGATTAACAGTGAATTAATTATTTGCAAATATTTGAGGGAAAGTGTTAAAAGAAGTTTATTTTGGTTTTTGGTTATTTTTTGATGGCTTAGGCGTATTTTATTGGTTTTCTTTCAGAGATTTTTTTAAAACTATGCTGGGGTATGTGAGAAGAGGAATTTCTGAGCGAATGTTTGAGGGTGGCAGGTATGCCTGAGTAACCTGGGAGGGGGCCTACCCTGGCCAAAAAAGGGTATTCAGGGCATTCTAGGGAGAAAGATGATGTATGTGTTTCCCATGCAGGGGGACAGGTTTGAGTCAAGGTACTTGCTGGGTCTATTCTGAAATAGATTGCCACTAGTTACAGTAATATTTTCTTCTGTTTGAAATGTTTGAAAATTATGTTAACAATTTTTCTTGTCTTAGTAAATATGAGAATGAAAATCATGGAGTGAGTAGCCCTTTGATGCTTCAGAAGGCCCAAGCCCAGGATGGTGGTAGGGGGGTGGGGGTGGGGGGTGGAGGCGGGTGAGCTCTCTGCAGGTGCCTCAGGCGTCAGGCCTGGGGTGTGCCTGGATCCCTTTGCAGTCTCTGTGGTTTCCTTCCTCGCCTCACCATGCCTGCTTTATTCATAGTTAGGCACACCCAAACCTTACATCTTGGATATGACCCTCTAACATGAGTTTATTTGGTCACTTGCTTCTTTTTTGAATAAAGCAGAGTCTTCCATGAGCCGTAGTTTGATCATCTGTAAAATGAGGATAAAAACAACAACAACAATAATAATAAAATTACATTGTGGTTGTGGGATAAAATGGGAGAAAGAAGGGTTCTCACCCTTCTTTCCTGGAAGACTGGTGGAAACCCACATGGCTGGGCTTCACCCCAGACTGTGGGGTACTATTGGGCAAATTCGAAGGAGGAGGCCAGGATCACCACAGGCATTTCTTGGGTAGAATCTACATGAGGTGTAGTGCAGATGTAGTCCAAACTGGAAATGTACGATTTGCAATAAGCAGACTCAGCATTTCATATAGCAGATACTACATGAGAACCTACTGTGTCTAGGGCTTGTACTGGGTGTGGAAATATGGAAATGATGCAGAGCCAGGCACTGCCTCCAAGAACCCAGTACAATGAACGGGACGGACAAGCTTTAAAAGTACAGTGAGCGGAGGAGTCATTACAGGGCCCTGATGGGATTGTGCAGGGGGTCACCTTGGGGAGTGAGTCTCCCTTGGGGAGGGATCATCCAAAAAATCTTCAGAGGACCTGATACTTGTGACCTTGGAAAAATCACTGCTCCACACTGAGCCTCAGTTTCCCTACCTGAGTCATAGTATCTACTTGCTGAGGATTATATGCATGTGGCACCTGCTGGGCACATAGTAGGTGTTCCGTAAATACCCGTGCTGCCCTCCCCACACACAGACCCACTTCTCTTCGCCATGCATTAGATACGGTCTTTGAGAAGAGAACGTTGTTTTCTGTTTCCCTCAGTTTCCATCTTTTCCGCAGCAGGTTGCTCACACTTCCCATTTTATTTAATCCGATGGTACTTCAGCCCATAGTGGGACCTCTCTTGCCCATGTCGCTGTCACAGAAGCGGCCTCTTTGCCAGCATCTTGGGGCTTCCCTCTGATGACGCCTGGAGCAGCCCCTGGCTTTCTACCCACTGTTGATTTCATTTTTGCAAATATTTAGAAATGATTGCTGTGACAATACACCGAGAGTGCCGAGTGACTCACGTGTGACTCAGGCACGTTTGGAGTCTGAGCCCTGTCTCATGAGTTAGTGTTGGGGGCTTTGAAAGCCAAATGGGTGCTCCTGGGAACCCAGTGCCGTCTCTTCTCGTCTCAGCGCTGGAGTTGCCACCCGGTTATCTTTCAAAAGGAATTTACCCTAAGAGCAGATATTCCTTCAAAATTATTCTTGTGGCCCCCAAGCTGGAACTATTTAAGGTTTTCTGGTAAGGAGAAAACAGACGTCACTTTATGCCTCTTGAATCAGCAGTTTCTGAAGTGTTCATGTGAGTTACTTTTAGGAGGATGCATTAAAGTCACATCACTTACATGGGATGCTGTCTTAGAAAGAAAGCCTGAATAATACATCCCACGGAAGGACATTCTTCTCAGAAGAGGTTGCTGTTTATCGCGCTTCAGGGCCTTGAAAGACCCGGTTAGAGGCAGTTCAACCACTTTCTTGCTGTGGGACACGAGGCAAATTACCTACCTCTCTGAACCTCAGTTTTCTCATCTACAGCAAGAGAAGAGTCAGTCTCTCTCTGGCCCATAGGGTCAGTGGTGGGGGGAGTAGGGGGACGGTTCAGTGAGATAACCCACATAGCGGGACCGGCTCCCCCTGAGTATTCCATAAGTACTGGCTATGATGGAGTGACTTCTTATGGATCTTAGAAACAGCCAAGTTTGACACTAGTTGCAGTTTCCTACTACCTAGTGTGTTTTTCAGATTTGAAAAGTAAATGCGATGTTACTATCTCACGGGGTCTTTATAAAAGTTCTCACATGGTGAGATACTTATCTTTAATTAATATTTATTGTACTCCTGAATGTCCACTCAAATAGATTTTTGAATATTATTTTGCTTGACCCTCATGACAGCCTCGAAGTAGATACAGTTATTATGACAGACGAGGAGAGCTGGTGAACACCGTGGGACGCCTCTTCTCACCCACAGCACAGCGCCGTTTCATTTATTCTGCACACAGGTGTACAGTCTAGATCAGTGGTCGGCAAACTCATTAGTCAACAGAGCCAAATATCAACAGTGCAATGATTGAAATTTCTTTTGAGAGCCAAATTTTTTAAACTTAAACTATATAGGTAGGTACATTGTTATTAACTTAATTAGGGTACTCCTAAGCTGGCCTTTGCTAAAAATGTCCTCAATCTGATTGAGGTACGTTCGCTGAGGTTGACCCCTTCCAACTCTCCCATCCACACTCATCTTGTATACTTGTTTATCGTCTATCTTCTTTCGTTCATCCTCTCTATATGTCCAAACCATCTCAACATACCTTTCTCAATCCTCAAAGACACTATATCTTCTTTCACTCCATAACGTTCCCTAAAATTAACTTAATAAACTTTAGTTAAAGTTTTAAGTCAACTTTGCACTGTACATGTGTGCCCACACATGGTACTTTGTGGAAGAGCCACACTCAAGGGGCCAAAGAGCTGTTTGTGGCTCACGAGCTGCGGTTTGCTGACCACTGGTCTAGACCAGTGATGTTCAACCATTTTCATCTCATGGCACACATAAAACGAATCCTGCGGCACACCAAAAAAGATATTATACTTTTGCCGATATGACCAAAAAATAGGAATAAAATTGATTGATTTACACTGGACGGCTATGGTTGTGTTGGCTGTTGTCATTTTTTATTTGACAATCTAAGGGAAAAGAGGTCAGTGCCTGGGTTGATAATCGCTGGTCTAGACGTTTGCATGCCCATTCCCCAGACTGGGAAGCAGAGGAAAGGCACACAGATGGGCCAGCTTGGGTTCTTCCCGCTCCAGCTCTGCAGCCCCAGAGCTCTCATGCTCTGCCTCCTGTGAGGGCAATGGAGCTGCTCTCCCTCCTGACGCTTCCTGAAGCCCAGGACGTCTGCTGCATGGCTAGATGTTCTTAAAGGGAAGGTGCCCTCCCAGGTCCCTCCTCTATCCTGTCCCTCCCTCTTTCCCTCTCCTTTCCTCTCTCTAAATTTTTTTTTAAATATTAAAAAAATAAACAGTATGCACCTGGCTTAGGTAACAATTACCTTGGATTACTATTTCCCATCTGCAAATATTGGATATTTGCCTAAAGATGTTCAAGTCGGGTGGCTCAGGCTTCTGACCCCAGTCACTATCAGGGACACACAGAATTTCCCAGCACACACTGAGACCCCGGGGAGGAGAATGACCTAGCACAGCTGCCCAGGGTGAGAGGCAGAATCAGGAGCAACCGCCTGGGTGCAAGCCCAGCTCCTCCACTCACCGCTACAAAGGCAGGGCGAGGACCTGACCCCAGGGCCTCTGTTTCCTCCCTGTGAGGTGGAGACGGGGTAATGTACCTGGATGTGGAGTGCCTGTGGCTACCATCCATAAAGCCCTTAGGACAGGACCTGGTCCAAAGGAGCATGCCAGCACGTGTTGCCTATTCTAATACGCACACTCCTAACTGGAGCTAAGATGGGAGCATCATTATGATCGCATTAGTCGCCCACAAGCAGGAAGGCCTGTCTTCGCACTTTAGGGTGTGGGGGCAGGTGCTGGATTCGAGGTCCCACCAACCATGGCAGGTTTGGGCCAGGACTCCAGGTTCCCAGGGCCGCCTACATGTGGGGCTCCCAGGCTTGGACATTGTTGCTGCTCTTGGTAAATTAACATTTAAAACAACTCTGGCTGCAGATGGACCAGGAAACGGAGCTACTCAAATTTTTGAACAGGTAGAGGCGAGGCTGGCTGCGTTTTAGCGTGTCCCCCGGAGAGTCTGCATGACTGTGGGGCCCACATGGGACGCTTGGGCCTGGAGTGGGGGAGGCTGCTGGGGGAGGAGCATCCTCTATTTGTGAACTGGAACCTTTTCGAAGTCGGAGCTGGAGCAGCATGTGACCAGGAAATGTCTGACCCACAGAGAACTAAAAATAAGTGACTGTGGTGCTGCAACGGCCAGGGCAGCAGGAGCGCGGGAGAGGGGCGTGGGGCCTCCTCACACTGGAAAAAGGAACCTCATTATGGCAGACGAGCTGCTTCATAAGCCTCGGGTGGCAATTTTATTTTGTCTTTTTTAGTGAATTTATTGGGGTGACACTGGTTAACAAAATTACACGGGTTTCAGGTTCACAATTCCACACACATCATCTGTACACTGTCCTTTTATCACCATTTATCCTCCCCCTTTGCCCTCCTCCACCTCCCCCCTGCGCCCCCTCTCCCCCGCCCCCCCGGCAATCACCACACTGTTATCTGTGTCTGTGAGTTTTTCTCTCTTTTGCGTGTCATTTTTGCTCAGCCCCTCCACCCCCAGCCAGCTCCCCAGCACCTCCCCACAGCTGTCAGCTGCTCTCTGAGTCTGTCACTGTTTTGCTTGTCAGTTTATTTTGTTCATTAGATTCCACATATGAGCGAGGTCATGTGGTGCTTGTCTCTCTCTGACTGGCTTATTTCACTTAGCATAACACTCTCCAGGTCCATCATGCTGTCACAAAGGGTAAGATTTCCTTTTTTTTTTTTTTTTTTTACAGCTGAGTAGCATTCCATTGTGTAAATGTACCACAGCTTTTTTATCCACTCGTCTACTGATGGGCACTTGGGCTGCTTCTAAACACTGGCTGTTGTAAATAACGCTGGAGTGAACATAGGGGTGCATACAGTCTTTCAGATTAGTGTTTCAGGTCCCTTCGGATAAATTCCCAGAAGTGGAATTGCTGGGTCTTTATGCAGTTCCATTTATAATTTCTTGGGGAAACTCCATACTGTCTTCCACAGTGGCTGCACCAGTCTGCGTTCCCACCAGCAGTGCACGAGGGTTCCCTTTTCTCCACATCCTCACCAGCACTTGCTGTTTGTTGATTTCTTGATGGTAGCCATTCTGACAGGTGTGAGGTGATAGCTCATTGTGGTTTTAATCTGCATTTCTCTGATGATGAGTGACATTGAGTTTCTTTTCATGTCTGTTGGCTCTACTGGCTGTTGTAAAATGCACATGATACCAACTTGGAAATCATAGATCACCAGCTACCATGCATGACCCCCACCCTTCCCGATGGAGTGTTTCCATAGCCTTTATTCATTTCTTTTCCGAAAGTCGCTTCCAAGGCAGATAGCATGATGGTTGCCTTCATTCCATAGGAGAGAGAGCAAGCCAGGAGGGAAGGGCCAGCATCAGAATTCCACTCACCGCCCTGTGAGCTGCCTTCCCAGGGCCCTGACTTCTAGTAGTGGTAAAGGGAAAGTCAAAAGGCCGCCCGAGGAACCGACTCCCAGCACAGTGAGACCTCACTGGCAAGGCCCTGAGATGCCGCGCACGTTTAGTGTTTACCTGGACATTCAGGAACGAAGACGCTGTGTTTGGAGGCTGGGCAGGTCTGAGCTGGGCTGCCACATGCCAAGTCGTGAAGTGAGTGGGCCGGACATGCAGGGACCAAGGCAGCCTGAGTGCTGTGTGCTGGACCCTCAGGGCCTGTTCCTCATCTGCAAACGATGAGACCGATACCTCCATCGCCGACGGTTAGAATGAGCAACTTATCGTAACGTGCAGACAGCACTTGGCATGGGTGTGAAGGCCGTGTGCAGTCTGCTTCAGGCCCTTCCACACGGTGTGGCTGCAGAAGTAGCCCCCTGTGGAGCACTGGGAGGTCCTGCCTCTGTCAGCGGAGGTTGGGCAGCGGGTGGCACTGCCTGCTGGAGATGGAGGAGCCCTGGAGAGGCATGCACTCTCTCGTGGCATCTCACCCCTGTGCTGAGCCAAGCCAGCAACCCAGCGCCGTGGCTCTATCAAGACAGCCCGTGGAAGAAGCGGTGTGCCTGGGGAGCTCCAGAAAGCAGGCAGTCCGGACATCAGCTCCCCAGGAACGCCCTGCCACACCCAGGTCTCTCACAGCACAGTCAGCCACAAGACACCCCCTGACTGTAAGCACCCTCAGCAGTGCCCAAGGCAGGCTGATCTCTGCATCTTGCCTGGTACCCAGACACTGAAGCTGCTCAATGGATGTCTGATGAATTGTGAGGCATCTGGTAAAGAATGATGGTTTCTCTGGGTTTTCCCTAGTTCAGACTCATGAATCATGTTTATGTGTGTATGAATTTGGACTGGAGGACGGACCCTGTTAAATAAAGTAATGCTTTCCCGCCTGGGAAAATCCATCATTTCTGTGCTAGGAATTATTTCCGTGGATCGCCTCCATTTAATCCTTGCAGCAATGTGACAGGCTGGGGTGGGGAGGGGTGGGGGGAGAGGCACTATTGAGGGCGCAAGCTCAGAGATGCAGAGTGACTTCCCCGAAGCTGCACAGCCATCAGATGGCAGAGCTCTATTCAAATCCCCACACCCTCCCACCTCACAAGCATTTTCACTTTTGGAAAACCGCTTTGGGGTGGGGTGCTGCAGGCTGCATCTGACCAGCAGTGCCCCTCTGCTGTGTGCCTCTGAACAGCTGGCTTGGAGCACAGTCCCCAGGCAGCGGCCCTGGGGTTTCTGCATCATCGAATCGACAGAAGTGCCAGAGCAGCTCCAGGACTTGCTTGGGACATGCAGTCTGTTGGGAGTGCATGCCCGCTCCCCACCTTCTGCCAAGCCTCAGAGATACTCTGCCTGCCCAAGGTGGCACCCAGGCCCAGCGAAGGGACGGACCGCAGTGCCAGGGCTGGTTCCAGGAGCGGGACACCGTCCTTTACCCAATTCCTTGGCTTCTCCACTGGCAGAGACAGTGCTGTGTCCCATGCTAACCTCACCGGGAGCCTCACGGGGATCGGATCCCTGTTGTCAGGTCACTCCCAGCCCGGGGCAGACGGGCTCGGGCTCCTGGCCTGGTCCACTTTTTCTGGCTGTGTGGCCAGGACTAGTCAGTTTATCCTTGTTAGCCTCCATTTGCCCATCTGTTGATGGGCCCGAGGGTTCCCCTAGAAACCTTATATCAAAGAACCCAGTAAGCTCTGTGCAATAAACTTAGGCTCCCTCTGCTCTGCTTTTGTTTGAAAGGCTGTGCTCACTTCAAAGAGCCCTCTCTCTGTACCACACCACTAGCTTCCTTTCTTCAATGCAGAAAACCAAGTCTGCTAGGCAGGGCCTGCGGGCAAAGTCTGTGAGGCAGGGGCAGCTGTCTTCCCCCAGAGTCGGGAGAAGTGCTGGATCATTTAGCACCACAATAGCAGTTATTTCTTTCCCTGCTTATTGTGCAGATGTCACCCGATTGTAAAATCTCTGAGGGCTTATTCAGTGGAAACTTCTTTTACCGAAAAAGCAGAGGAATCATGCTCAGTACTTCATCTGAAGGCCAAGGGACGGCTTCCAAGGCTGCTGGGGGGAATGAGGGAGGAGGTGCTGGGCTCATCTGAGGCAGGTCAGCCCTCCCCCTTCCTCCCAGCTGACCCACAGACCAAGAGCCCCTGAGGTCCTCAGGCTCTCTGGGCTACAAGCATCTCGATACAATGGCGCCATTTCTATCAACAAAAGCCTCTCCGAGCAGGAAAGTGCCAGGATATGTGAGAACACGCCAGTGGCTCAGATTTCTAAATGACCACAGGTAAACACAGGCGACACTCGATACAGAAAGGTGAGCCTGACCTTCCCTGGACACCTGCTGTGTGCTAGTCACAACGTGGGAGTTTTGTCACACATCCATGTGAGTGACAGGGCCAGGGCACGGGTGACGAAGGTCCGGAGTGGTTGAGACATTGGCCAATCACCCGGTGGCAGAGTGACAGGTGTGAGAACGGCCGGACCCCATGTGCTTCAGCCACTGCAGTCACAAATAGGGAACTGTTTGAAATAGCTGTTGAGAGCCTCCTAGAAACGTCCTCACCTGCAATGATAACATTCGCAACTTACAGCTCTCACATTTCTGCACATTTTCAAGAACGGTATTTCCACTTCAGCAATAGCTTTTTCATTGGCAGGATAAGTGTTCTGTTCTGTTTTTTTGTTTTTGTTTTTTCCCCCACAAGATATATCTGATTTTTAAAGGCTTTCTTAAAGAGCAAGAAAGTAAGGGATTTCCCCAATTCTCCTTGCTACCCACAGCAGGATTGCTAAGAAAAGAGACTGACGCTTTTATACGAGTCACAGGGCACCACCTTTACAACTTTGTCCTGGCCACAGACCATCTGTACCTAATATGTGTTTTTATTACCTGGACTCACTTTTTTTAATGTTGGTGTAATTATTAAAGACACTTTCTATCACTACTGTTAATGGAAAACCAGAGTCACTTCCCATAAACGGAGAGTAACTGGCAGAGACCGCTATTTTCCTACTCAATGTCCATTCTCTCCCTTTTTAGTAACTTAGACCTGACTTTATTCAGATCGGCAATGTACCCAAAGCACTCTATCGTCCACCTTCCCTAATAATTAGGTGTGGCCATGTGACTAAGTTCTAGCCATTAAAATCTAGGAAGTTGGTAGATGGAACTTCCAGAAAGTCTTCTGATCCGTAGGCAGACGCGTTATCCATTGCGCCACTGGCCCGGTCAGAAAGTCTTAATAAGAAGGCAGGCGTCATTTCTGCCTGGAATGTAATTGGGATGTAATGACTGAAACTAGCAGCCCTCTTGGACCAAGAGGCGCAGTTGAGGCTGATGCGCTAAGGGAGGCAAAGCACTCCTTCCTCCTCCCACAAACAGCAGCGTTTTAACTTTGGCTGGTTCTTGTTCCAGGTCGTAGTGACGCGTGAGAAGTGGGATGATTTGCGTTAAGGTTTACCTTTTGCTTCTCTCCCTGAGGCTGAGCAGCATGTAAGGGGCCTCCCCAGGTAGATGCCCTGTGCGGACTGACAGCTCTTTCTTTAGCATAATCCCTCCCAGATGACATAGATGGGTAATAACTCAAACCGGGTGCCACTGCCCAAAGGTCTGAGGATGCCAAAAAACACATATGAAAACGAACAAAAATGTTGCATTTCCCCTACACCATCCCCTCACTTGGGCTCAAGGTGAAGTTTTAAAAACAGAACGCACAGTTGAGGAAATTTTTCCATCTAAAGAGTGTGGGATGTGTGAACATGAGTGTGCACATTTCAAAATGCATCTCAGACGATGCCTGCCCCCCAAAACCCTTTCATTGTGACATTTCCCCTTTTTCTCCCCAGGCTTGGTTTCCTCAGCTGCTGAGTGGGAGGGAGTGTGGGGAGGCCGGCTGGGAGTCTCCAGGTGGTGGGGGGGTGGGGAGGGCAGGCTGGGGACGAATCATATGCCTTCCCTGCATCCTAGGCCAAGGCTGGCCCCACTCCAGCCTTCGCAGGACACCGGCCAGCCTCCCCCTCCCCAGGCCAGCGCTCCAGGACGCTGGCTCCCCGGGCCTGTAGGGGAACCTGCAGGGATTAAAGGCCTGCGGTGGATCCCAGCGCTGCTGGTCAGTTACCCTCTCTGTGCCTCAGTTTCCACCTCGGTAAAATGGAGATCAGTAATGCTATGTACCAGCAGGGCTGTGGTGAGGATTAATCCAGTTAGGTATGTAAAGAATTTGAGACACTGGATGGTTATACAATATTTCTAAGTCTCCCACTACCATTAGCAGGAGGTTTCAAAATTCTCATCTTATGGTTGAGGAGACTGGAGCAGAAGTGAAGTATGTCTTGCGATCTTGGAACATATTGGTGTGGAGCTATATATACATAATTTTCTTTCTCATTTTGCCTTTTATGGTTGTGAGGATGGCAGCAGAACTGCTTCCCTAAAAGAGAGATTCTCTCTGAGTCCAGGCACCTCCTTCTTTCAAGGGAAAAAAGGAGCTCAGAGTGAGCTGAGTGAGAGTGTGGGCGGCCTAGACTGGCAGGTCACGGGGATTAGAGGTCACTGGGGGGCCTCTTGGCCACAGGCTGTGGGCTGAGTTCATAGAAGGAAGTACCAGCAGGAGAAGGAAGCTCAGAGAAGCAGTGTGAAACCAGGGCCTGGGGAGGTGAGCGAGTGTGGCCTGTGGGAGGTGGGGCCCACAGAAACAAGGAAAATAGCTGGATGTACCAAGGCCCACATCTCCAAGGGCTGTGATGTGGCCGGTGGCAGGAAGTGCCATCCCAGGGAAGATAGGGTTCATGCAGTACCGGCTGGTCCAGGCTGGTCCACTCCGTGTGCCAAGTCAGAGGTGGAGATGCAGCAGGAGTGGAACAGGAGACCGTCGCCAAGGAAAGGGTGTCAGGGGGCCCTGCTGGGGGCGGTGAGACCTGCACATCCCCATGGACCAGGAGCCTTTCCATCTTGTAGCCATGTAACCTTGATTGGGCCATCAGATGGTTCCTGAGCCTCATCATATTTGCAGAAGGGGCTTTCCTCCCCTTGGGCCCCATGCTGCCCTTGTTATTGCCACCATTTTCAACAAGGAAAGTGAAGGTCAGAGAGGTTACAGTATTACACATGGTTCCCCAACGGTTTCCCAAACTCAGGCCCAGGAACAATTGATGCTGACTCAGCGGATCAGTGCTGGGGGTGCCCCCAGTTAGGAGCTGCCCTGTGGCCAGTGCTCAGCAAATACCAGGAGAATCGATGGAGTGTGGCTGTGGGAACAAAGAGCCCTGCCAGCATGGCTCTGGGACTTTTTTTGTTGGGCAAACAGCCTCACACCTAAGTGCAAAGAGTGTCCCTGGCTTCTCAGAATGCCAGGGCAAGGGTACAGGGCCTTCAACACCGAGGGCTTTGGGTGTGGGGCAGGCTTCTGAGCACTCAAGGCGAGTTTGCCCCAGGCTTCTTCACTGTTCTCCTTTTTACTACTTGGGTTTCTTTTCTACTTACTCCTATGAATATTGCATCTCCCATATTCCTTGTATAGTCTTCTTCCCATAAGAATCTGGTGTTTATTTTATAATGCAACTGTAGAAAAATCTTTCTTTTATTTTGTTCCTATGGAAGACCATTAAATAAATTTAAAAAATCAACCAATGGTACAACAGTAGTTAGAGGGCAGTTTTCCCTCTCTTAGAAAATATAGGAGAAACCAAGATGGCGGCATAGGTGAACACCTGAAATTGCTGCCTCAAACAACCACTTCAAAAATACAACTAAAAGACAAAACGGACATCATCCAGAACCACAGGAAGGCTGGCTGAGTGGAAATTCTACAACTAGAAGGAAAGAGAAAAGCACACTGAGGCTCAGAGGAGGTGCGGAAGTAAAGTGCAGAGGTACGGAGGCGCACGTGGAAAGGGCTGGCAATTGAGGACACGGTTGTCTTTTTCAATCGGGAAGGAGACACAAGCTCCCCATTGCTCTGAACTCCAGTTCCGGGCTAGTCTCTGGGGACCCAGACTCATACAGGGAGAAACTGGACTGTCTGGCAGCAGGCGGAACTCGAGGGCGGCCTTCTCTCAGAGGTGCTTGCAGCGATTACTGCGGGACACCGAGCCCCAGGGCCTCTTAGGACAGGACTGAGGATCAGCCATAGCTGTTTGCTCCATCCTGTTGATTCCCTGAGACCCCGCCCCACCCAAGCTGTGTGCAGAGGCTTTTGCATATGAATGACCTGGCCCTTTGCAATCTAAAATTACCTAACAAACTGCAGCTGGGTCAGAGAGACCCAGAACATCCAAAAGAAGGCCCAAGGCCCCACAGCAGCTTGCATTGCTTCACAGCTGGGCCTCATCTGGGCACCTCCAAATCCCAAACAAAGAAGAGGAATCAGCAGATCTCTCCTTAGCTCCTGCTGGGTAGCCTCAGGCAGAGGCTAAATTAGCACCTCCTTAGAGATCCAAGAGCCAGTATACCCAGTGGTCAGAGTGAGACCATCCAGATTACAACTCCTCAGATTTATAAGGGACACACTCAGGGGACAGACTCAGTGAGCACCAAAGCCCCACTGAAGCAAGTCTTGCCCCATAAGGGTGTCTCCAGCAGAGAAGTTCTCCCACCATAGACACAGCTGATTCTCACAGCCAATTGGCCTGGAGGTCAGTTCCTCCCAGTGATACCAACTACAATCAAGGTTTAACTACAACAAGACTGTGCACACAGCCCTGACTGGTTTGGCTCAGTGGATAGAGCGTTGGCCTGCGGACTGAAGGGTCCCAGGTTTGATTCCGGTCAAGGGCATGTACCTTGGTTGTGGGCACATCCCCAGTAGGGGGTGTGCAGGAGGCAGCTGATTGGTGTTTCTCTGTCATCAATGTTTTTAACTCTCTATCCCTTTCCCTTCCTCTCTGTAAAAAATCAATAAAATATACTAAAAAAAAAAAAAATAAAAGACTGTGCACACAGCCCACAAAGGGGTGCAGCAAGAGTGTCCACCTCAGGTAATTGGGGAGGCTGAGCCACTTGGCCCTATAGGACACCTAGCACAGAAAGCCACCATATCAACACAGGGAAGCAGCCAAAATGGAGAGACAAAGAAACAAGTCACAAATGACAGAAATGGAGGAAAGCAAACTATTGAATATAGAGTTCAAAACCACGGTTATAAGGTTTTTCAAGAATTTTTTAGAAACCACCGATAAATTTAGTGATACCCTCAATAAATCTAGTGAGACCTTCGAGGATATGAAAAAGGACAAAATAGAAATTAAGCATACACTGACTGAAATAAAGAATATTATACAGAGATCCAACAGCAGACAAGAGGATCCCAAGAATCAAGTGAAAGATTTCAAATACAAAGAAGTAAAAAACACCCAACCGGAAAAGCAAAAAGAAAAAAGAATCCAAAAATATGAAGATAGTGTAAGGAGCCTCTGGGACAACTTCAAGCAAACCAACATCCGAATTATGGGAGTGCCAGAAGAAGAGAAAGAGAGCAAGATATTGAAAACCTATTTGGAGAAATAATGACAGAAAACTTCCCCTACCTGGTGAAAGAAATAGACTTACAAGTCCAGAAAGTGCAGAGAACCCCAAACAAAAGGAATCCAAAGAGGACCACACCAAAACACATCATATTTAAAATGCCAAGAGCAAAAGACAAAGAGAGAATCTTAAAAGCAGCAAGAGAAAAACAGTTAGTTACCTATAAGGAAGTTCCCATAAGATTGTCAGCTGATTCCTCAGCAGAAACTATGCAGGCCAGAAGGGAGTGGCAAGAATATTCAAAGTGATGAATAGCAAGAACCTACAACCAAGATTACTTTATCCAGCAAAGCTATCATTCAGAATTGAAGGTCAGATAAAAAGCTTCACAGATAAGGAAAAGCTAAAGGAGTTCATCACCACCAAACCAGTATTATATGAAATGCTGAAAGGTATTCTTTAAGAAGAGGAAGAAGAAGAAAAAGGTAAAGATAAAAATTTTGAACAACAAGTACATATCTATCAACAAGTGAATCTAAAAATCAAGTGAATAAAAAATCTGATGAACAGAATAAACTGGTGAATATAATAGAATCAGGGGCATAGAAAGGGAGTGGACTGACTATTCTTGGGGGGTGGGGAATGGGTGTGGGGGGTGCAGGAAGAGACTGGACAAAAATGGTACACCTATGGATGAGGACAGCGGATGGGGTGATAAGGGCAGAGGGTGGGGTGGGAACCGGGTGGAGGGGAGCTATGGGGGGAAAAAAGAGGAACAACTGTAATAATCTGAACAATAAAGATTTAATTTAAAAAAAAGAAAATATAGCGACTTTAATGCACATGGTTTTTAGATTAAGGCAGGAAAGAGAAACTCTATCCGCGGAGTCCTGTGCTGTGTACACCAAAGGCTGTGGGGCCCAAGAGAGGAGTGAGGTGACAGGGCAGACTTGGCTCAGCTGGTTTTGCAGGACTGGTCAGTTCACTGGCCTGTGGGTTTTGGAAAGTCTCCCTCTGCCCTGGTCTTCCCTTTAAAATGCTCACTTGACCAGTGATGCCATGTTGCTGTTTCCACCCCAGAGGGACCTGGTATGTGTGCACCTTGTTCTAATGAAACAGCCCACACACCCACAACAGAGAGCTAACCCCTTACTAGTTAAAAAGGAGGGAAAACGGCCATGAGTTGGGCTATGGGAAGTTTTCTAAGACGATTGTCAAGGGGGAAGATAGAGTACTGTTTATGGGAAGCAAAAGAAGACCATTGCACAAAATTATACCGAGGTGGAGACGTGTGAGTGTGAGTGTGTAGAAAAAGACAGAGGGATGCTCGTCAAAGTGAGAGGGCTGGCGAGCTGAAGGAATAGTGAGACCGTATTCATGTATTTTGTAACGTAAAATAAGGAAATCAGCAGGTAACGCTTGTTGACCAAGTTATTATTTGTGGCTCTTCCCCTGGCACAGGCCAACACTGTGGACTAGGAAACCCCAGGTGTCTCGCAGGAGAACAGCTTTCTCTGCCAAAGCTTCAGGGTCTAAAACAGAATTCTCTGGGGGCCGGTTTAAAGTGAGCCACGGTTTTCTCACCCAGGGGCATTGTCACAGTAACCAGTTAGTCAGTTAGCTATTGCTGTGTAACACACCACCCAAAACTGAGTGGCTTAAGACAACGATTTATCTAGCTCATGATCCTGTGAGTCAGGGAGTTTAGTCTGGACTCGGCTATAGATCAGTAAGATGCTTCTGGTCTGGGGATCATCTGGCTGTTGTGCCTAGGCTGGTCCCTGTCATCATTATGTTAGCACCGTTTCCAGAAGCTACGAGACCCATTGGACCTGGGCTGCGAGCTGGCCAAACATCACCTTTGCTGCACTGCTTCAGTCAAAGCAAGCCTGAGCCCCAATCCAGCCCTGGCTGGGAGGGGCCGCAGGGGCACATTGCAGTCAGCCTACCACGTGACCGAGATAAGTGTCCAGGTGGATTTCCAAAAGGCATAGGTAGCAGAATAGGATGAAAAGCATTTCCTGGAGTTCTTTCCGAGAATTAATTTTTTTCCATCCTAGGAATTGTCTGGTGGCTCTGATGCAGGACAGAAGCCGCATTGCTCCAGTAAAGGGCTCTTCAGATCCATTGCCTTTGCTTTAGAAACATCATAATCACTTTTGTTGTTACAGTGGGCAATAGTTGGACATTCCACAGCCAGTTTCATAAGAAGCTGGGGCCCGTTCAGCCTTCTCCTTCCGTCCTCTCAGGTTGGCTCCCAGGGAGAGCTGCTGTCCACAGTGGCCCAAGGCAGTGTGTGCTCAGGGTACAGTGACTCACTGGAAAGCCTTGTTTGGCCTCAGGGGGAAGGACTGTGCATGGAGGACAGACAGACACTGTGCTAGGAACTCTTGGTCCTGGTTTCAAAGCAGGCTTTCTCACTCCTGGGGTCACGGACGGTGGACAAAGGAAGACTAACATTTTCTGGGCATTTCTGTCACCTGCTTCCTCATGTAAACCTTTCAGCAACCTGCCAGCTAAATACAGTTGTCTCTGATGTCAGTTTGTTGGGAAGACCAGGATCATAGTGGTGAGGGAGTTTGCCGAAGCTCACACGGCTGAAAAGTAGCAGCAGAATTTGAATCTGATGCCGAACCCTGTATAGGGTCTTCCAGAAACTGCCAACCCATGGGTTTATGGTGTGGAGGCGAATGTATTAGTCCAAACATAGTCTCTATAACCTATTTTCTAACAAAAATGCTCATAAGGACACAGAGAAAGTCACGCGCAAATGAAGTATTCTGTAAAACCCGAGCCAGGTCAGGAATTTGTCTAATTTGGCAAATCGTTGCCCATACCTTTGACATTTTCCCCTTTGTCAGGTTCTAAGTATGGGAAGTGTTTTTTATATGAAGCATTTTCCTGAAGTTTTAAACCCTTATGATTGCTGATCTTGTGGTTTTCTGTAATTTGCCTCAAGTGTTATTTACGGAATTTGCAGCGCTTCCTGTTATTTTGTTACCGTTGTTTTATTCCTTGATCTCATCGCATCCTGGAAGGCTCTGATCGTGAATGCCTCTTCCCACCCCACAGCTGCTGCCTGTTTATAAACCCGGGTACTTTCTGTAGTCAGCAGGGAGATCTGAGGCAAAGGTCTAGCCTTGCTGGAGGATTCTGGCTAGTCCAGAATTGCCCAGAGCCCGACCAGGTCATGAGACAAAACAAATGAACAAACGAACCAAACCGGGAGAAATGTCCCGGGGGCATGACACCTGGGAAGGTGGCAGCTTATCAGACAGCGTGAACCAGCCTCCCTCAGTTCTCCGAAACCAAGTTCGTCAGTCTACAGCGTGATGCAAAAGGAAGCTCATCTTGCTAGACCTAGCCAAGAACCGTCGTTATGACACTTTTTGTCATGCTGTTTCCTCTTATTTATACAGTGGAGAGTAGGATGTTTTCAAATAAACCCTCTAAATTTGAAATCCTGAGAATGCATTATTTCTAAAACGCCGCACCGTTAACAGCCTTTTAGCTGGTTGCATTATAAAGCATATTGTAACAGCTTAAAGGAAAAATCTGAGCTGAAATGTGTTTCCATGGCCCATATGTTGAATCCTGGCATCTTTTTCAAGCTGTTGTCAATTAGTAACGAGATTAAGTTCTGCCTTTATGTCCTCTGTAAGATCGGGTATGTGCTTAGATGCTGCGGAGAGCTACAAAGGGAGATATTTTCTTGGGTCAGAGGTGACTGAGAGCAGCGGTAGTTGGGAAGACAAAGATGTGTTGTCCCAAGTGTTCGCGATGGACACCCAGGGCCATCAACAAACAGAGAGAAGGAATGGCTTTTGCTGCGGGAAACAAACCGTTTTCCAGGCCAACAAACTGTGATCTTGGACTTTTTGCCATATGCATGGTTTTTAAAAGAGAAAGAGCGGTTGAAGCAGCCCTCCTGGTCATAGGCTGTTTCTTGCCCTGAGCCTGGCAGCATGCAGTTCTTGTCTAACCTGGATCAAATCAACCTCTGTAGTCCCTTTACCCCGTGGCTTTGAATCTCCCTTTGTTCCCACACTCTGCTCCTGGGACCTAACAAAGACATTTTTAGCATTAGTGGGATGTATCAGCTGATGACCCAACATACTTTTGTGTTGGCAGCAAGTGGACATATAGCCTTTTAGCTTAAGAATGCATTTCCATTGCTCTTAACTTGTCATTGGTCTTATTTCCTTACACTGTGGCATAGTGCGCCATTGCTAATGGGATTTCTGCTATTGAATGTCACAGGAGCATGGAAAACAAACCAGACTTACCAGGTTTGATATCTAAATTTTAAGCAGCATAATTACATTGCGGCCTAAAGTAGGAAGGAAACATGGGGATGCTGGCATCCTTGTTCCAATAACGCGCTGAGGTTAAAGACTGGAAGCAGAAAATACATACAATCATGAGGACGTCTGCTGGAACTGGAGGGCATGGCTTGATGTGTAAAGGCCGCTGAGTGGGCTTTCTGTCATATCATTGGGGGGTGCATTTGATAGGGCTCCAGCAGTCACACGGATTCTGCCTGCAATCTTGATTTCCAAGTGAGTCAGCCCGAACGGAGTGACTTATACTATGGTTCTCTCCCTATCAATGGTAGAGAAATATGTTGACCTAAAAAAAGAAAGAAAGAAAGAAAGAAAGAAAAACATATTACTTGGGCTACATGTTCTTCAGACCAAAACAATGGCTTTCTGTCAGGTTTTTACCTGGAAGCAAGTACCACAATGGGAAGAAGGTGAGTGTGTCACTCCTGTGTAATAAACAAAGACATAACTCCCGAAGCTGACAAGGATGTGCGGAAACTCACATTTCCATACTTTGCTAGGGACAGTGAAAGTTACCAAGTTGAAAAGCATTTTTGGTTCTATGAGTGAAATCTCATTTTGGCAAGTTTATCCTAACAATTTTATAAACATCTATAAAAATGTTCATCTTAGTATTATTTATTATAGCAAAAGACTGAAGGCAAGCTCAGTGCCCCACCATAAAATGTAGTTGAGTGAGTTTTTATTTTATCCCCTGACTGGCTTACATGCAGTCATTATAAATCCCAAATACAACTTATGTAACAATGTGGGGGAAATATTCGTGCATTATATGTTAAGTTAAAAATCAACTCTAGGCCCCTGGTACCTTGCCAAGACCTGGCACATAACAGGTATTGAGGACATGTCTGTTCAGTGGCAAAGAGCTTTTATCATCTTCTTGCAGCAACCCAGCTAGATAAAGGTCTTATCTAATTGGAGGACTGACGATCTCCCTCACCCCACGCCCAAACATATGCCCCTAGGAACCATGAGATAATGGGGTGTTGACTGAGCAAGAAGTCAAATGACACCCCCTGGCTGGTCTTGCTGGAAGGCATGTCCATGACCACCTTCACTTATACCTTCTGCCCCTTTGTAGTCCATGTGTCATGGGTGCCCTACTATGAGCCTCAGGCCTGACAAAGGGCAGAGTGATGCATAGCAGGTGGCTTTGTCTGGTCTTGGAAGAGCCTGAGGAGGTCGCACCAGCCTGCCTTGGCCACGCTGAGATAGCTTTCTGAGCCACATGCAAGACAGATGGCCTCCCGGGGCCACAGGAAATAATACGAGTTTGTGGGTTTGTTAAAAATGTAAGTGGTGAGCCATGCAGGCGTCATTCCACAATTTGAGTTTTGGGTTCTTTTTCCAATGTTATGTCTTAGAGTTTTTCCTGAGTCAGTTCATGTAGAGCATTTCGCCAGGCCATTGAAATAAAACCAAACTTTACTAATACATGTTTCCCCTGCTATCGGAAATAGAGCATTCCTCTGAAATCTGTTGTAAGCCAAGATGGTGTAAAGTGAAGATACGATTACCATTAATTTATATGGAAAACTTTTTGAGCTTCCCCAGACCCAAATTTCAGCCCATGCACTATGTCTTTAATTCCATTCACCGCGATGGAAGCAATTAATCACGTCCAGTTTTACACTAAGTGGAACACACTCACGAGCTTCCTTAGGCCTTTCTGGTACATTAAGACACATTTGCTAACGGATGCACAGGATAAGTGGAGTTAAAGCACAGATGCTCACACAGGTCAAAAGCTGGATGCTGAGATGCTAAGGATGGTTCCCAGGTGGGGCCACTCTCACTGCTCAGGGTGCCACTGCCTCTGTAACAGCTGCTACCAAACAACCCTGAACGCCATTTTTACTTCTCACCGTTCCCATTAAAGTGAAAATGCTCTTTGGGTTTCTCTCAGTTAGTGAAAACAGGAACTGACGTAGGTCTTTTTTGTGAGAGCGAAGTGGGGTAACACGAACTTTTGAAAAGCAGGGAAACCAGTTCTTATTTCTGGTTGATGAGGGAGGAATGGTTTGTTACCTTCTTTTTTAAAAAAATGTTCACTTCCACAATTTTTATTTACTTGCCACTTCCTCTCTGTCCAGCCCTGATCTGAGCACTTACCACAGATTCTCTCAGTTAATATTACAAACAATTCAAGGAGGGACTATCACCCTCACTTTGCAGATGAGGAGACTGAGGCACAAAGAAGTTGAAAACCCCGTGTGAGGCCTTCCCACAGGGGAGCCCGAGGCCGCCTAAAGCCCAGAGCCATCCCACCTAACCCCACACTCCGTGGCTGCCTCGATGCTTTCCTGGTTTTTCCCATATACCTACCTTGAACATGTATTACTTCTATAATCAGAAAGAATCAGGGTGCATTATTTCAAAGGCAGGCAAATGGATGCCGGTGTTTCTCCCCATGCTGCACAGTGCCTCCTGAACAGAAAGCATGGTCAGCCCTCCCTCACAGGATTTCTGTGGCAGTAGGTGGATTCTGCATTGGCCCTGCTCAATATGGCAGCCACCAGACAAGTTGCCTGTGGTTGCTGAGCCTTTAAAATGTGGCTGGTGAGACTGAGCAACTGAGCTTTCATTTTAATTTATTTAAACTTAAGTTTAGCTGACCCATGGCCCGGTGGCTAGCTATCACACTGAGCAGTGCAATAGCTGGCACCTCCCGGTCACACTGCCCGGTGGCCTACAGGGACTTGGCGCCCTGCTGGCAGAAGTCAGGCCACCTCCCTATCTGTTTGGGCCACTCTCCTGTGCCTACACCTGCAGGGGGTGAGCTGGAAACTGCAGGCCCAGGCTCCATCCCTCGGGGCTGGGAGATAAACAGCCTGCTCAGATGGTGGGCAGAGAGGGCCAGATGGCCGTCTCTAACCTCTATGTGAAAGAACAGGTGAGGCAGGGTCAGCAGGCTCAGGGTTGGCTGGTTTGAGTCCCCTCAGCAGGCTCTGGAGTGCGGGGCCATCCCTAGTTCCTGGTTCTGGTGGATCAGGGCAGGGAAATCCTGGCCCCGAGTGTGAGAGCCCATGGAGGAGGTGGCTGGGGGTGTGGGCTCTGGATTGGTCACTTTAGATTTGAAAGACAAGTTCTTTCCTATCTCTAGAAATTAGTTAATCCTGGGAGGGCAGTTAGGGTCAGCTTTAACCAGACATGAAAGCATCGAAATACAGAGAATAAAAAACATAGTTAGTACATAGCAGAATCAGGGTAAATAAAACGAAAAATACATTGGATTAAGGTCTGTGGCTCAAGGTTCTTTCTTTTAAAAAATACTAGGAAGAGAAGAATTTAACTGCATACACGGAACTGCTGCTCGGTAGGTCAGCTTCAGTGGTAGGAAAGGAAATGTATCGCCGCAGCTAAAGCTGGAGGGGCGGTGCTGAATGTCTTTGGTGAGTGGCCACTATGAAAGTACGGCCTGCAGTTCATTGCAACAGGCATTTATCAAGCCTCCGCCGGGCCTGTGCACAGAGCCCTGAGGAATGTGCGGATGAAGAAAACATGATCCTGGCTATCAAGGATCACCCGGCAAATATGGGGCACACACGTGCTGAACCTCCTCCCCCAGCCCATTGATGCATCACTACTCACATGGCAGACATCACTAATCGCTCACTGTACTCTCTTCTGCTCAGTCCAGTGGGACCGGCCTTAGAATCCTCCACAGCACAGTGCAGCTGGGGGCCTCCACTCTGCAATTAGACCCTCAGTCCACAGGATCGGTAGGGGTGGTACTCAAAGAGAGAAATGGCTGGGGCGGGGGCGGGGGGGGGAGATTCCAATCAATTCACATGTAATAGAGACAAGAAGTGCTTTGGGGGATGGAAGGGGAAAACTTTAACCTGTGTTGAGGGAATTGCCTCCATAGAAGTGATAGGATTTGAGACAGCCCTTAAAAGACTGCTCCTGGCCTGATGCAGGGGTGAGGGCACCACTGCAGAGGGGGGTTCAATGAGAGCCTCAGGGCAGGAAAGTGTGGATGTGCTTTGAGAAACAATGGGCAGGTGTGTGAGTGTCTCTCAGACCATGCTTTCTAGCAAGGCAGAGGGACCAGTGGGAGCCTTTGGTGGAGGCCCCAAATGCTGGGCTGGAATGTGTGGACTGAGTTCTGAAACAGCGGGACCGTCTGACACTACCAGATCAGAGCGCTTCAAGCAGAGGATGCCGGACAGTGCAGAGTGGGTCAGAGCAGGGAGAGCTTGGGGCGGACGGGGGACTGGGTAGGAAGCTATCACCAATTCAAAGGCAACGGGCGTCTCAGTCCCTGTGAGTAACGTAGGAGTGAAAGGAAGGAGACGGATTCAGGAGGCTGTGACCTAGAAATCCAGAAGAATTTTGTGACCAGCTGGACAGAGGGTTAGAACTGAATTCAAAGATGACAGCTCTGTTTGGAGCCTGAATGATTCTGAAGGGGGATAGGGGTCATTAACCATGATATGGAACCCAAGAGAGAGCCGTTTAGAAGCTGCTCGAGGAACCATGGGGCAGCCAGGGGAATCCTTCTCCCTGGGCTTGACAAGGTGGATTTTTAGCTCTGGAAAGAACCCAGAGCCAGAGACTGGGAGACATCTGCCTTCGGATGAGAGTCACAGCATGGGAGAGCTTGGAGATGACCAGAGTCTCCTGGCACAGTAGGTAGACAGGCTAGCTAGGCGGACACAATCATGCCCAGTGATAAGGGCTGGTTCGTGAATAAGCAGACCAGAGGAACTGAGCAGAAATCCAGAAATAGACTAGAGTGAAAAGGAAACATTCACATATGATAAGGATGACATCGCAATTCGGTGAAATAATAAAGGACCTCTTAGCAAGTTCTGGCGAGACAATTAAGACCCTTCTGCATTTTGGAACTTGATAGAGGTGTGGTTGAACAACATTGTGGATATACTAAATGCCACTTACTTGTATGCTTTATAATGGTTAATTTTATGGTATATGAATTTCACCTCAAGTTTTTAAAAAAGAGCCGTAGGGAAAGAGATCCTTCTCTCACACCATAGACCAAGATAAACTCCAAATGGATCAAAGATTAACGTGTAAAAAATGAAACTGTATCTTGTGATAGTTGGTGTGGTGATGGTTGCACAACAATGTGAATGCACTTAATGCCTCTGAACTGGACACTTAAAAATGGTTAGTGTAAGTTGTATGTTGTGTGTATATTATCACACAAAAAAGGAAATGAAAACCATAAAATAATTCACAGAAAATATGGCTGAATTCCTTTATAACCCTGGAGTGGACAAGAAGATGCTCCACATACTCTTTCTCTCCTATTATATGAGCAAAAATCCAAACAGCAACCAAGATGCTTTGTTTGTAAGGCTGAGGGAAACAGGCCCTCTCTCTCGTACCGTGCAGGTCGAGTGAAACAGCAATTGGGAAATTTGAATTTGGACTGAATATAAGATGATATTAGGGAGCTACTGTATCTCCAGAGAGGAGAGAGAGAGAAAGAGAGAGAGAGGGAGAGAGAGAGAGAGAGAGAGAGAGAGAGAGAGAGAGAGAGAGAAGGGAGGAAGAGCTGGGCCAGGAGCCACTAGGATCAGGAAGAATCCACTTTGGTGAAGAAGGGAAGCCGTCCCAGAGGGGAAGGGTCATGAAGGCCATGTTGGTTGGTCCATATTTTTTTTAGAAAAGACTGATAGTGTCTACTCAGAGTCAGGAGGTAGGTTTACAGGCTTTAGGGTAAGGGAGACATTTGGAGGAGATGCTGAGGCAAATTTGTTTGGTGACTGAGTTTGTGTGAAGAGGCAGTACGTCCTGTTGCCTGGCTCACAGCTCATGCTCACCCAGCCCGCACGGAATAGGCTGGAGAAGGGGTGCTGTGAGCTGAGTCTAGAGCGAAAGATGTTCCAGCTCAGACTCAGAGGGGCCATTCCTCAAAACACTAAACAGAATTCCCATATGACCCAGCAATCCCACCTCTGGGTATATACCCCAAAGAATTCAAAGCAATAGCTCAAACAAAATTCACACACCCATGTTCATAGCAGCAAGCAGTATCCACAACAGCCAAGAGATGGAAGCAACCTAAGTGTCCATTGACAGTTGACTAGATAAACAAAATGTGGTAGGTATATGCATATAGTGGAATAGTATTCAGCCTTTAAAAAGAAAAAGGGGAAATTCTGGCCCAGGCAGTGTGGCTCAGTGGTTGATCGTTGATCTATGAACCAGGCAATCATGGTTCAATTCCCGGTGGGGTCGTGCAGGAGGCAGCCAATCAATGATTTTCTCTCATTGTTGATGTTTATATTTCTCTTTCTTCCCCCTCCCTTCCTCTCTGAAATCAATTAAAAACTATTTTTAAAATAATAGAAAATTTAAAAAGAAGGAAATTCTGACATGTGTTATATCACAAGGATGAATCTTGAAGACATTATGCTAAGTGAAATAAACTGGACACAAAAAGACAAAACTGTAGGATTCACTGGTAGGAGATTATTAGAGTAGTCCATTTCAAAGAAACAGAAAGTAGAAGGGTGAGTGCCGGGGGCTGGAGGGAGTGGAACGGGGAGTATGTGTTCAATGCAGGTATTAGTCAGATTGAGCTGCCATAACAAAGTACCACAGACCTGGTGGCTTAAACAATAGACATTATTTCCTCACAGTTTCAGAGGCTGGAAGTCAGAGATCAAGGTGTCAGCAGGGTTAGTTTCATTGAGGCCTCTCTCCTTGGCTTGCAGACCATCATCTTCTCCCTTTGTCCTCATGGTCTTTCCTCTGTGTGTGTCTGTGTCCTAATTGCCTCTTCTTATAAGACACCAGTCCTATTTGATTAGGGCCCACTCTAGTGACCTCATTTTAGCTTAATGGCCTCTTTAAAGGTCCTGTCTCCAAGTAGTCTCTGGGGGTTAGGACTTCAACATATGAATTGTTGGGGGGGGCGGAGGGGGGGTTTGCACATAATTCAGCCCTTAACAATGAGTATGGAGTTTTACTTTGGGAAAATAAAAAGTTCTGGTGAAGGATGGTGGTGATGGTTAAGTGTGAATATACCTAATACCACTGAACTGTACACTAATAAATGGTTACAAGGGTATAAATTTTAGGTTATATATATTTTACCACAATACAAAATTAAACTTAATTAAATGTAATTAAATTTTAAAAGGGAAAAAATCCTCAGAGAGGCAAGGGAGCTGAGGGTGCTGCTGAAAGGGTGACCGGCCTGGGCCCTGGCCTTCATGCAGGGGGCAGAGAGCAGGTGGGGCGGGGCAGCAGGAGGGTGGGAGTCCATGGGGGAGGGGGACAGGACCTTAGGAAACAGGAGGCTGTGGTCTGACCACACTGAGGTCTGGGCAGCCAGTTCATTTCAGGCGATGCTGAGTCCTCACCCTTCTCATCTGTGCAACGAGTGTTACAATCGCCACTGTAATAGCTTCCTCGCAGAAGCAGCAGGGAGGGGCTGGGCTGATTCTCCCGCTGTGTTGTGTGGCCCAGTCCCCTCCGAGCTCTTCCTTTTCTGTGATTTTCAAGCAATCGCATCAGCTGCTTTCAGCCTGAATGTGGAAGCCGCAGATGATGTGCTGTTTCTATAGAGACTTACGTCCTCCTGAGTGGGGGTGGGGGTGTGTGAACCCAGATACACCCTAAGAAAAGAAGAGGGGGAATGAACCAACAGCCCAGACAGGTGACAGATAAAATCCCAGAGGGATAGAACCTGACCCGGTTTTACTGCTGTTTTGTCAAGAAAATTTCCAGCAAGCACCCTGGACTATTTTGTGTTATGTTTGTCATAGTACCTTCTATAGAGTGAGGTGACACTTTACCTGGTGAAAGGCTAACATGGGAACACAACTGTGAGGGTCCAGGAACTGGGAAAACCCAGGAAAATGTTGAGCCTCATGGGCCTGACTCCTGGCCACTTGACAAAAAAGTGGGCTTGGTGAGTTTCTCCTTGCACCTGCCTTTCTTTCTCCCTTGAGAACGGCCACGGGAGACAGCTGGCTGTGTGGAAGGGTTTGAGGCATGGTTCACTGTGTGATGGTGGCAGGTTCCTTGGCCACCCTGTGCCTCAACCTCCTAACTGCACCGTTGGGGACTAATCCCCATGTGCGAGAGCAGTCGGGACGGGTTTAGTGAGATGACCCAGTCAGGTCCTCAGTGCAGAGTGTCTGGTAACCCTGGTGAGGAAACCGCTGCCCGTGGGCAGGAGTCAGCCCTCCAGTCACTGCTATTCTCTTGTCTCCCGTTCCCTTCCAGTGGGCCACGGACAGAGCGAAGGGGAGAGGATGGTAGTGTCCGACTTCCACGTTTTCGTCAGGGATGCGTTACAGCACGTGGATGTCATGCAGAAAGACCACCCGGGGCTGCCCGTCTTCCTTCTGGGCCACTCCATGGTAAGTAGACCACAGACGATGCGGTCCAGATCAGGCTGTGGCCTGGGCAGCGTGAGAACACCGGGATGGAGAAGGAGCAGCCCTGACGCCCTACCTCATCCCAGCTCCCCGCCTGGCTGGCACACCCCACTCTGCACTTGGAGTTCCCAGGCAATTCAGTGCTCAGGAAACAGGTCAGGTTCAGAGCCCTGGAGACAGCCCAGAGAGCTCAGAGTGGCCCGTTCCTTCCCACCAGGGCCCCAGGCACCAGGAGGTGGCCCACCAGTCCTTACAGAGGAGCTCGGTGTGGGGCACTGACCTTTGGTTAACCCTGCCTCTACCTCAGTGCTAATTCACAGTGAGGCTCTCAGGGCACTTCTCCCTGCAGAGCCACTTCTCAGAACGGGGGTGGTGCTCCAATCAGCGAGGAGCACACGGAATGTGCCCACACCCCTGCTGGCTTCAGAGCTGTGCAAATGGAACCAGGGACAAAGGCTCCCCGTGGACCCAATTCCTGAACGGTCATTCACCATCCCTTTAACACTGTAAAGGTATAAAACCCTCTTAAAACTAACCAAGTATAAATCTTTAAATCGAGGGTCCTCAAACTGGCAGATCTTCCTCCCCAAGCCGACGTGTTGGCTGGCGGAGAATTTGAGCTGCTTGATTTTGAATTTGGGGAAACTGTTCTCTCTAGGGCAGAGCTCCCTGCCCCTTCTCACCGCCTGGCTCTGTTCCTGCGTCCCTCTGACCTGCCTGGCCCCTGTAAGCACTTGCAGTTTCAACCCTTGGTTCAAATTACCTGCAGTTTCAGCCAAGAGTCAAGGCCTCAGACCTTTAGCATTGTCCACATTCACTAAGTACCCAAAGTCTGGAACCTTTACTGAACCGGGGGGGTGGGGGGTGGAGGGGGGAGTGTAGCAACCTCTTATTATCATCAGATTAAACAAAAACAACCTTTTATAAGCCTGACAGAATGGATCAGTTGGATGTCTGCCAGCTTTTGGTTTGAGGCAGACAGAGTAGGAATGTATTGTTTAACTTGCAGCCCACAGGCAGGAACCTCATTTGTATCTCTCTGAAATGTTTGCTCCTGGGGAAAAAATATGTAATAAAATAATTGCAGACCCAGTTTATCCAACATCCGATGGTGTCTGTTCCAAGGGGGACCTCCTCGGGACTGTGACCAGGCTTAGGGGGCCTCTTCCATGGAGCCCCTTAGAAATCGTGTGCAGGTGGGAACCGGCACACAGCAACTCTGCCCATTTTGCATTGCAGGGCGGTGCCATCGCCATCCTCACGGCCGCGGAGAGGCCAAGCCACTTCTCTGGCATGGTTCTCATTTCACCTTTGGTTCTGGCCAGTCCTGAGTCCGCAACAACTTTCAAGGTAAATGGATTTCTGTTTCTGTGAAACGTTTGCACTTCCCTGGCAACTCCTGTAGCTGGAGTCGGGGGTAAAGGGCGGAAGTCCATTTGGACAACGATCAAACATGATTGCCACCAGGGTTCTGTAATTTTCATAATCAGGTGCTTCCCACCCCCGACCCCCAAAGACAAAGGGAAAATGACTTCCTATTTATGTGTGTTTTATTAGTGAATGTTGAAAGGAGAAAAGACTACATGTGTTAGGAATACAGCGAAATAACCTGTGTTGACAAGTCACACACCAGGTGTTTGCTGACTTTAGCCGAAAGTGCACAGCAAGTGGGCATGCAGGCTATTTGTAATTGCAACATAGGGTGGTGTTCACCTTAGCCCTCCCACATCCCAGAGCACTCCCCCCTGATTCTAACCCAGCTGTCATGTCGTTTTTTCTGGTTATAATGTTACGTAATGGCACATGGGCACTCCTCTTGGTTCTGGGGCTTTGAGCCTCGAGGCAAACAAGCCAATAAGACTCCTGCCAGAAGCAGAGCAGGTGCCTTCCTCCCTGAGAAAGGACAGGAGCAGGGCTGCTTAATTGCGACTGTGGGTTGTTGACATGTGATGGACCTGCCCTTGAGGGGCATGAAGTTTGAGAGAGATAATAACCTAACGAGAGTAGAGAACCCCCAACCTGTGTATCTCCAAAGAATGCTCCATCTCACCTCAGTGCTAGGTGGCACTGCTGCCTCCTGAGCCAGCTCCTGGGACTCTCAAAGGAGCATGAAGGGTGAGGCAGTGGGTCACAGGGCCAGGGGGAACTGGGCAGCCATTAGCCCCTGTACTTATCCTACTTTCCCTGGCCTCCCCATCAAATGACAGCAGGATCGTTTAAATCATTGCCTTAGCTCAGATGCCTTTGATATTCTCCTGAGGACCCCAAACAGAGGAAAACAGGACAGGGAGTGAAACCTTGTCAAAATGTTCTCAAACGTCTCCTGCAGCCCACAGCCACAGACTTAATCCCTAGACATGGGCTGGCAGGTCCTGTGTACCGGCTTTCAGTTAGGTACCGAAATGTCACCAATTTCAATGAGAATAGGTTGAGCAAATGATAAATCTGGAATCATCTGATACTTTAACCAGCGAACAATTTACTTAATTTGAGGAAGAGGAGAGAGGGCTAGCTCTTTTGAACTTTGCTTGGTTTTAAGGAAATCACCACTGCCTTACTGAAATCAACTGGCAATAGTACATTTTAGTGCTCTGTGGACAGCAGTGGAGGCGGGATCCACGTGTGTCTGCCATGGAAAAAAACAAGGTCGTCCACAGAATCACAGGTGGCCATCTAAGTGTGCAAAAGGGGACACGGTCTCCTGGACTCCTCCCACCGTGACTATGCAGAACGTGAGCCACATCAGTCAAGGGCTCTTGTCCAAGTAGAATAAGCAAGACCAGGGTCACAGAGGAGAGGGAAGTTCCCTCTGCCATCCATGTGCTGGGAGCCAACTGCCTGAGACTTACTCAGCTCAGTGAGTGCCAGGCATGTGCTGTACTTTTACACGCATTATCTCACTTAACTCCCGTCATCAGCCCAGGGAGAGGTCACGACCTTCACGTGCTGGATGAGTGACTCTCCAAGATTACACAACCTGTGTGATGGATTCGAATCCAGGGCTGTACTCTCCTCGTCTAGGGTGTTTCCCCATCGGCGAAAGTGGATGTCTTCTACACTGGACGCTTTTCCTTAGAGAAAAGCCAGGGGCTGTGGGGCTTTTCAGATGATGCACACAAAGGTCATGGCAGCTGAGCCCTGAGATGGAGCCGGCAAGGTTTCCTCCCAGAGTCACTGGTGGAGGCGGAATTTCTGGGCAAGGGTACAAGAACTGACCTTTCAGAGCCCTGTGCTAATAGATCACCTTCTCAGATCAAGGGCCAGCTGTCCCTGGAGGGGTGCAGGTCCTGTTGACAAATAGATTTCCTGTTGCTCTCAGACCTGAGGGCACGTCCTCCCCACCGTGGATTCTGTTGCTGCCTCTGGCTCTTGGGCAGTTTTGACTGATAGAATCTTTGATTCATCTGTCTACCCACCCCAGATGACTTGATCACCCTGCACACATCTGGTCCTGTCTGACAGCCTTCCAGAAAGAGTCTCATTGAACCTTCTTTTAAATTTAATTTTTTAAAAAGTTTTGTATAATACATTTACACGAGGGAAGGCTCCCTTCCTAGTTTGAAGGTGGGCAGCCAGAATTACAGAGGGAGTGGATGCATCTTCTGTGGGCACACATACACACTCCATTTGCTCCTGTTTTACACAAATGGAATGTGCTCCCTGCACTTTTTTGTTTCATTGTTCTCTCTTGGCTGACTGATTTGTTTTTGTGAGTTTTGGGTTGAATTTGTCTACTTTGCAGACAAAGTGCTCCTCCCCATCAGAATAGCAAGAGGCCCACTGTGGGGTGAGCTCTGGATTAGGGGAGGCCCTGCTGTGGGGTGAGCTCTGGATTAGGGGAGGCCCTGCTGAGGGGTGAGCTCTGGATTAGGGGAGGCCCTGCTGTGGGGTGAGCTCTGGATTAGGGGAGGCCCTGCCGAGGGGTGAGCTCTGGATTAGGGGAGGCCCTGCCGAGGGGTGAGCTCTGGATTAGGGGAGGCCCTGCCGAGGGGTGAGCTCTGGATTAGGGGAGGCCCTGCCGAGGGGTGAGCTCTGGATTAGGGGAGGCCCTGCTGAGGGGTGAGCTCTGGATTAGGGGAGGCCCTGCTGAGGGGTGAGCTCTGGATTAGGGGAGGCCCTGCTGAGGGGTGAGCTCTGGATTAGGGGAGGCCCTGCTGAGGGGTGAGCTCTGGATTAGGGGAGGCCCTGCTGAGGGGTGAGCCTTGGATTAGTTGAAGCCCTACTGTGGGATGGGCTGTGGATTAGGTGGTGCCCCGCTGACCAAACTTTGGGCCATTTATTTGCAGTGGTTTGCTCTTATGGGCCCAAAGGTGGACAGATTGCTGTAGACCATCTCTTGCTTAGAAAACTAAGGCTCAGGGGGACCTTTCTGAGGGTCAGTGGCACTGTCAGGGGCCACAGAATGCAGAGCCTCATGACTCCTCATGGCCTCATGACTCCTCACCCAGAGCTCAGCTGAGGACTTCTCAAAGGTTTGTTTCATGGCCCAGAGTTCCTGCTATAGAGATTCTTGAAATCATTAAAGCAGGCAGCTTGAGATCTCAGACTTCTCAGTACAGAGGGTCACGTGAAAGGTGGCATAAGACTGTTGACATAAGAAATGTCTAAACCTGAAGAGAATTTCTATGAATTTATTGGAACCAAACTGATGACATATGCTGGGGCACAAAATGTCAAATGCTCCGGAGAATAGCAGTTTTGCCGTTTCTTTTATGCATTTGAAATTAAAGAAGGAACCTAAGGAATATTATATGGAGGTCGGAGAAAGCAAGGCGGGGATCAGATTACAGGATCAGATTTGCTGTCTTGGTGGTTTATCTGAGAAGGAGGGATGTGAAAGGGGGCATTTCAAAGGTGTGTTAACCTAGATGCACAGAAACAATGGACAAGGACTTGCTTAAAGCAGAGCCTTTTAGTGAAGAAGGTATATTCCTGGGGAGTGACTACCCACCATGATCTGTCCAGTTAGGAATTTATAAGATCACCGTGCGAGGCTACTCTCCATAGAACGCCTTTTTTGTCACATCCCCTACCCTGAAATGTGAGAATCCCAGCTATCTCTTCCCCCCTCCCCTACCCCTGACCAAGCCTGCACACAGCTGGTTTTTACCCCCATGCTCTGTTTTCAACAGGCTGGGTTGAGCAGAGGCTTCTGGTCTCCAAACACTGTGTTAAGAATGTGGTTGCACAAGAGAAATGAGAGCAGGAGAAATTTAGAAACAAAAAATCAGTGCATTAGACCAAGTCTCGGCTGTTTATGCGGCCATTTCATGGGGATTATGCCCTGGGGAAGGCAGGGCTGGAGTAAAACCAGAAATAGAGGGGAAACCTTTGGCTGCCCAGATAGGAGGATGTCAAACTCTGAGCTAAACTGGGGCCTCCTCACCTGATCTAGCCCAGGAGGACAGCCAGGAATGTGCAGCAGGCTGTAGCACATCTGCTTCCTCTGAGAGTCCCTGGGGTCAGGGACAAATTGCCCCGGGCAGAACTGGGGTCAGGATGGGGCTCAGCCTGCTGGGAGGCTAGTCTTCAAAGTGACCTTCCTGACTATTGCCTGGAGGCTGTCTCGTGGGGTCCAGGGTCAGATGCAGGAGCCAGCCCAGTGTTTCCAGATGCTTCCACTCCCCGCCAACCAGGGCACCTGGCCAACTAGGGAGAAGTGAGTGGCCACTATAAACCTAGCACGCCTTGGTTGACGTCCTCTCCATTCATCCTAAAAGGAGGGAAACTTATTCTCAATTTAGACAAGGAAATGAGGCCCATTGTCTTGCACAAGGTCAACTTGAGCGCCAGCTCAGCTAGCAATTGTGGCAGGATGCTCCCTTTCACCCCAAAACCTGCCCAAATCAGGTCTCCTTAACTTTAGCCCACTTCCCAAGTGAATGTCACTCATCTGTTTTTAATCACCATCATCCAGAGGCCATCGGGGCAGTGGGGGTGGAGGGGTAAGGTGGGGTGTTGGGGACTTGCTCTTTCTTCAGACTTCAAGTACAGTTAGATCTAGGAGTTAGGGACCTAGCTGTGCTCATGAATTTGGCAGCAGCAATGCCCCATGAGGCATTGTTACCTCTGTCATACAGGCACCTGCTCTCTAATAGCTGGGGGTTCAAACGTCTAGACACTTAGGACTTGGGGAAGGAGTTATGGCTCCAACACATCCTTGGGGAACCCCGGCAGTCAGCAAGTGTTTAATCCTTCCCCGGGGCTCACCAGAAATGGCATGCAGGGCTTTCTATTCTCCATCTGCTGAGGGTGCACTTTCCCTCCTGAGACAGCTGGGCGATCCTCTGACCCTGCACGATGCCACCCCCACAGAGGGCGTGGAGTTCTAGCCTCCAGCATAGGGCAACCTGCTGGAGCCACTTTAAAAGGTAACGATTGTAATCACCTCCCTCGTGTCAAGTCTCATGAGCAGAAGCTTTAAAATGATCTTAGGGGGCCATTAAAACCTTCATATCAATAAAGGCATTTGTGCAAGTCACTAGTATTTAAAGTGATAAAGTGATGAGCCTGCAGTTAATCCCAGAATGCCACAAAGGCATGTCAGGGACGTAAGACACATTCCAGTCTCTTATTCCTCAAGAGGAGAACCTCGTTTCTGGGGAGTTGTCCTCTTGTGAGTGAAATAATTTGGGGTTTTAGCTCTGATGTGACATTTGTTGCGAAGCTGCAGGTCACATACTTTTCCTGCAGTCTCCACTCTGAATAATGCCAGCATGTGCTCACTCCTTCATCAACCACTGCCAATTTCTTGAGCTTCTCTTGGGGCCAGAAGCCCAAAGGTCAGTTAGGGACTAGCTCTGTGGGAATCAGGTCTCGGGTCACCTTCCCAGCAACCGTTCAGGTTCATTTTATTATCCCCATTTTAGAGATGAAGAAACTGAGGATCATAGACTTGCTTGGGGATGCAGAACCAGAGGTCTGGTGCAGATCTTCCGGGCTCCCAGTCTGAGTCTGATTCCTCCACTTCAACACCCTCCTCTTCTGGGCTTGTATCCAGCGATTGTGTGTCCATTCGTTGTGGGTCTCAGCTTCCAAATTACCCTGAAGCAATGAGACCCGGGGTCCCTGTTGAGTTGGTGTCACTGAGATCTCTGTGGTTGCACAACCCTGACTTAGCCTATTGGGGACATGATGATGGCGGCGGTCTCTCACATCAAGGGGGGCCCATTCAGTGTCATCCTCTGTTGAGCTGGATCTGAGGCTCTCTCCACACTCCCGCAGGGTTAGCTGAAGATTTTGGTAGAAATGGTACAAACAAAGCTGAAAAGGGCAGCAGGGAGAGGGATTGTCTTTGGCAACTATTCAATGCATCCTTGCTCCTGCGTCCTTCTTGGATCCTTTGTGGGGAAGAGTCTAAGCACCTATTTTTTTTAAGCTGTGACATTATTGTCATCAAAAGGTTTGCCTCTAACCAATTAAGTCCTGTTAGAAATGCGGTTTGGAACTTACTACGCAGATTTAGAAAAAGAGCTGAGAGTCAGGGCCATCCAAACATCTCTCATGGTGGTACCTTCAATAGGGCAGTTGTCCCTCCCAAGACATCTGTGCCCCTCCCCTCCCACCAGGGCGGGTCAGGAACCCTCTACTCTGGCTTCACTTTGGAATCACCTAGAGAGCTTAAAAAACACTGATTCCAGCGCCCCAGCCCACTCAGAATCTCTCAGTGGGACCTGGGAAGAGGCCTCTGTGATGCCCCCTGAGAGTCCTCGTGGTGGGAGGCGCACAGCTGCACACATCCACTCAGCATGATGTCCTTGCCATGTCTCCTCCTGCTTGTGCTCCGGGCAGTAGGCCATGGGCAGCTACAGGAGTCCTCACCAGGACTTGGCTTCTGGTACTTGGAAAGGGGGGCGGGGTAAGGTGGCCAGCTCATCTGCCATTAATTGTTGCCTCGAGGGACCAAACCCTTGCACTGATCATTTTGTGTAAAGCACATGCTTCTCCAGAAATGCTCCTCCTTTTTTCATATGAAGCTCTTCGTAAAAGCATCATTTAGCTGCAGAAAGTTCCCTGTTAAGAGAAAGAAAAGACGACTGGCTCAAGGAAAGGGCAGAATAGGTGTCTCCCTGTAATTGTCTCCCGGAGGCAGTCCTTCCTAGCTTTCAAGTCCCCTCACCACCCCCGAGAAACCAGAGCAGGGATGGTTCCAGCCACAGCATGGCCTTTTCTGATTCTTTTGAGCCTAAAATGTCAGCATCTTCCCCTGGAAACAGAGGCCTTGGCACTTTGGGATGTACCTGTGTTGGTTTAAGAAGTTCAGGAACACGGATTCAAAGGTGAAGGTCAATCTGCCTCTTCACAAATGGCCGGCACTTGTGAGTCCAGAAGCAGGTGATGAGCAACAAAACAGAAATTGTTGGCAAATGAGAAATCCGCTGGTGGGCTTCAGAGAAATGGGATGAAGAACTGCGCGGTGTCTCCCCTCGGTCCTGTTGCAGGCTGAGGACCGAGTGCTATGTCCCTGCGTCTTTTTCTGGCCGAGCTGATCTGGAGGTGGGTAGGTAGGAGGCGGACTTGCAGGAAAACAGCCGTGTCCTTGAGAAGGCCATGCCGAAACAAGCAGGCAGGCAGGCCAAGCAGGGCAGCAGGGTCTGGAGACTGACGTTTGCATAAGGTCCTAGCAAACACAGTCACCACTCAATTCCTGGGCGTGGCAGGGTCACATGTAGAGTCAACCATCAGCCCTTGTGTCCTCTCAGGAAGCTGTGGGCAAGAGTCATTGAGAACAGCAGGATGTGTAGAAGTCAGGATACATTAAGTTTTTTCCTAATAGTGTTGCCCTTGGTGGAGGAGATAATCCCTAAGTGTCCACCCTTCTTACACCATCGGGGCCCAGTGCAGGCTGCACCACTGGTGCCGCTGCCTCTCTGTGCACCCGCAGTGCACTTCTTATCTGTTGTGTTTTCTCTTTAGTAGAAATGTTTAACTTCTGAAAACACAGATACCAACTTCTGAATTTAGATCCCAGAGGAGCCCCTGGTTCCTGGAGGTCACAGACATGTGATCTGTGTTTAGAAACACTGGGGCCCTTGCCTTTTGTAAAGCTCCCAGAATCCTGAGTCCTTCCGGTTCCATGCTCGTTCACAACCCCACCTTGGCTCTTGAACCCGCCCCATAGACCATGTCCATTCCACGAGGCTTCAGACTGTGTGAACTGACTCGAGTGCTAACCTAGTGTTCCAAGTTGGATTGCCTTACATTTCTATGCTAGACTAGCACAGCTCAGCTCAGAGCCTGGCAGTAGCACCTGGCACATTGATGGCAGCAAGTCGACAGGCATGGGGTTTACTTGCCTGGACACCAGGCTTGGGGTGCAATGACCTACAAGAGTCTTAGAGGCAGGAGACCGCCATCCTTGCCCTGAAAAATGGAGAGTTGCCACGTGGATTTCAGAACAGAGGTGTGCATGTGTGCTCTTTTAGGAGCAAAGCCCTGCCTGGTCCCTGGCAGTGCGAGGCTGTATCATGCGTGTGCAGCCTGAGGAATGGGACGTGTTATAGCTCGAAGTGTGAAGGGAGATGGGGCAGCACAGCAGTTGTGTCAGTGGAGAGTCTCAGTGCCTGCTGTTCTAGATAATCCATAGGAAAGGTTGGTTTCTTGGTTGCATTCATTGGGGGTCGGGGGGAGAGAACATAATGAAGGCTGGTGGCATAAAAGGAAAGAGTAGCCTCGCCCAGACCCTTGCCCCCTTTCCAGCTGAGCTCCTGGTGTGGTACTGAGCCTCTGTTTTCATGTCTGTTAAATCAGGATAAACCCTCACCTCACAGCATCTGTGTCGAGATTAAAAGACTGGGCATCTATGACTGTGCCCGATGCACCAAAAGATTGGCACTCAGTAGATGCCAGTGCCCCCGCTCCCTACCAAGGGTACTGAGGAGACATCACTTAGCTCCAGGACATTCGCTCTCAACATGTGCTGAGAATTCACCGTTTGCCACCTTCCGTGTGATTCTAATTTCAGCATTTCACAGCTCACTTTTGAAATAGCATCTTTCATCCCTGCGTGTCTGTGCACAGTGCAGAAATGAGAACAGTCCCCTCCACAGGCAGAAGTGTGAGATCCAGGTTCATGCTTTTCCTGGGTAAACACAAGACCCAGCCTGAGAAATGGAGTGGGGCAGGAAGGCCTGTACCTGCATCAGGGTCAAGTTCAAGGAGCATGTATGAAGCACCTACTGTGTGTCTGATGCTTTTGCACCCAGTGGTTCTCCTTGGCAGCTAAGGAAACAGAGGCTCAGTGGTGGTCAGCTCTGTGTCCACAAGCATGAGGCAGCACAGCCAGGAATCAAGTCAGGTCTCGCTCCCTCTGCCACACATCTGATCAGGCTTGGTGGCCATTTCTGTTCCCCTCCAAGAGAGACCATGACAGTCGGCAGATTCTTTCTGGTCAGAGCAGGCTCCTTTGGCTCCACTCACGGGTGGCTTAGGCGATTCTGCCCCTGCTGTGTGTTTTTTAGAATCTTCTGAGAAGTGGCTGGTGCAGAAGAGCTCATCCAGGCAGCTCCTGCAAGTAATTCAGAATCCCCACTGATGAGTGATTGCGGGGAGGGCTACCACACAGAATCGGGAGCAGCAAAAATAGACATGGCATTCCCTCCGACAGCCCAGTGACCACTTCTCGCCCACTCCCACAGGATCTGAATCAGCCTAACTCAAGGCTGTCTGAGTCAGAGCAGAGAGAGTCCTAGTGCACGCAGCCTTGGGAAACAACCCTGGCTGGTGTTCAGTTTGGGTGTCACTTTCCTTAATTTGCTGTAAACTGTCCTGTGGGCAGAGCTGGGCATGGATCCCACTGCACTCACACCCTTGTTTTCCTCCCTGGTTAGGTCCTTGCTGCGAAGGTTCTCAACTTTGTCCTACCAAACATGTCCCTGGGCCCGATCGACTCCAACGTGCTCTCTCGGAATAAGACAGAGGTGAGAATCTTTCTGAAAACCAGGGGGTAGCTGGGGCTGGCGAGGGTGTGAAGGCAGCAGCCCCAGAGGGAAATCTGAGTGTTAGCTCTGTCTGTGGCATGGTGCTGCCCTGTGGCCGAGGCCCTGAAGGAAGTGATGGGGACATGAAGGTGCGGGGGATGCCGTCTGGCTTCAGGATTGGGAGGGAAGGGATATGTGGTCGCAATGCCTGAGCTGTGCCCTCAACGTCAAAGAAGCTAACCAGGTAAAGTTGTGTGCATATCAGCCAGGTCTCTTTGGGTTGTAAGTGACAGAAACTTAACTCAAAATGCTTTAAGCACATTTAAAAGTGAAATTAAGCAAAAGTGAAATGTATTGGTGAATATACTAAAGGCCTCGGGCATGGGTGAATCTGGGGGCTCAAAAGTCTTGTTCACCATCCATTCTCCCAGGTCTCATATCCCCTACTTTGGCTTCATTCCCGACCGAACTTTGCCCAAGTGGAGGCAGAGATGGTGCTGGCAGCTGTACATGAGCCACCCCAGTGGAAAGGTAGCTCTTCCCAAGAATAGTCCCAGGGCTGATTCTTATTGGCTGATTGTCCACGCCTGGGTTACTTGTCCAGGAAAGGGGTCAGTGTCAACCCCGCCCAACTTCAAGGACCGAGTGAATGGGAGGGGGGTGAAATTGGGATAGAGTTTCAGAGGACAGAAGAATGGATTCAGGCCAGGCCAAGTGCCCTGTGGGCTGTGGGAGTGGTGCAGGCTAACAGGGAATCAGAGGGAAAGGTTCAGGTGGAGGAGGCACACCTAATGAGCCCTGGTGTGGAGAAAGGACAGCCCATTTGCAGAACAGCCAGTAGTTTGGTTCAACCACATGTAGGGCAGCAGGTGAGAGTTGAGGACTAAAATGAAGTCAGATTATGAGGTTATCCAGGAACCCCATCTTCCAGGGGCCACTGCCCTGCCAGGAGTATGTTGTAGCCCCCTGAGCGGTATGGCCTTCTATAAAAGCAAAACCAGAAAAAGGAAGAGAGGGGAGGAGAGGGGAGGGAAGAAGAGGGAAGGGAGGGGCAAAGAAAGAAAAAGAAGATAAAAGCAAAGCCAACTGAGAGAAGCTTAGAAAGAAGAGGCAAAGTGGCTTTGGAGAGATAAGCTGGGAGGCTGTGCCATCAGTGTCGTTGCCTATGGGACCAGGCAGGAAGGTCAGCATGGACAAAAGGTCAAGATCAACAATGTGGGCTCTGGCCAGTGGTAGAGCATCGGCCTGCACACTGAAGGGTCATAGGTTCCATTCTGATCAGGGGCACATACCTGGGTTGCAGGTTCATTCCCAGGCCTGGCCGGGCCCATGGAGGAGACAACCAATCCACGTGTCTCTCTCATCTGCCTCTCTCTCCCTCTCTCTCTCTCCCTTCCTCCCTCCCTCCCTCCCTCCCTCCCTCCCTCCCTCCCCCTGTCCCTGCTCCCCCCTCTTTCCCCCATTCTCCCCCCTCCTCTCCCTCCCTCCTCCCTCCTCTCTCCCTCCTTCTACTCTCTCTAAAAAGCAATAGAAAAAATATCCTTGGGTGAGGTTTAATAAAACAAAACAAAAAAGATCAACAGTGTGCCTGAGACACTGGGTCTGAGCAGAGTTCAAACCTCCAGAAATTGGGGTTTATCTATTAAGACACCACTCAGTGAACCAACCCACCTCCCAAAGTTTAGTGCAAGGCCAACACCTGTCCTGCCTTTGATTGGGCCTCAGTGCTCCGTACACAGGTGGGTGCATGTGCTTACCCACCAAGGCACCCCCAGATGGCAGACTGAGGCTCTGCAAGAATGGAGGACTTGCTGGGTCATCCACTGGTGGGATTAGCCTGAGAGCTTAGGTGGGTGTGGTCCCCAGCCCTGCCCTGTCTGTGGGACAACAGCCCCCTGCAGACTTACAGCCAGTGGACAGGCAGCAGCCTGGGCCTCTGGAAGACACTGGAATTATCTTCAGGATTAAGCAATTCATTTTGCCACCTTCTGCCTCAGCTTCCCATTTGCCTCAGGGATTTGAAATCATGAAAGCGGTGGCTTCCTGAGGACCCTGTAAAACGGAACGGGCACTCTGGCTTCCCCAGGTTTCCTTGGGATTTGAGCAGTTGGAGTTCAACTTTATTATAAAATTGGACCTCCTAGGCCTCCGGGAGTCACTTAGGGAGCGGGCAACGAAATTCGAATCGTCCCCAATGTGTATAAAGGGGACATTCTTTTTTTTTAACTTTTAAAAATATATTTTTCTTTATTGATTTCAGAGAGGAAAGGAGAGGGAGAGAGAGACAGAAACATCAATGATGAGAGAGAATCATTGATTGTCTGCCTCCTGCACGTCCCACAATGGGGCTCGAGCCTACAACCCGGGCATGTGCCCTGATCAGGAATTGACCCTCCTGGTTCATAGGTCGACGCCCAGCCACTGAGCCACACCAGTCAGGCTAAAGGAGACATTCTTGATCAGGTTAAAACTCCCAGGCTTCCAGGGCCAGGAGGTCCTTATGAATTAGGCTGGTGTGAGGCTCGGAGTGGTGGGGCCTGTGGGGAGCCAGAGGCTATCAGATCCACCTAAGTCACCCGCAGTCAATTTTAATTTAATCTAAGTTTTAAACCCACAGTGTCTCCCAAACCCATGTCTTGGGGCCAAAATTGACCAGGGTCAAAGAATATGTGAATAAAGGGAAAGAATGTGTAACTCCAAAAGGCAGTTCTGTATGTTGAAAAGGCACAACTTTAGGACCCAGAAAAACCAAAGACAAGCATATGCTGTTTGATTTAATCCTGACATGAATTCAACCAACATTAACCTCATTTCACAGAGTGGAAACTGAGGCTCAGAGCTTAAATAACTTGTTTCTGATTGCACAGTCGGGGCAGAGCTGGGATTTGAACCCATTTGATTCAAAAGTCCATGTTTGGGTGCCTCTTTCCAACTAGTATTTACAATAATTATGCTCTTTTTTCTGTTTTTTATTTTCATTTTTTTTAATTTATTGATTTTAGAGAGAGGAAGAGACAGAGAGAGAGAGAGAGAGAGAGAGAGAGAGAGAGAGAGAGAGAGAGGCTGCCTCCTTCATGTGCCTCAACTGGGGAATGGAACCCAAAACCTGGGTATGTGCCCCAACCAGAGAATCAAACTTGTCACCTTTTGGTGTACAGGACGATGGACGCTCCACAGGGCTCTTTTTCCTGTTTTATAATTACTGGTCCACACAGCCTGTGGCTGGAGGCCATTGCTCTGTGTGCAGATTGGCTTTGTTTGTTTTTTTGTTTTTTAAATATATTTTATTGATTTTTTTACAGAGAGGAAGGGAGAGGGATAGAGAGTTAGAAACATCGATGAGAGAGAAACATTGATCAGCTGCCTCCTGCACACCCCCAACGGCGGATGTGCCCACAATCAAGGTACATGCCCTTGACCGGAATCGAACCTGGGACCCTTCAGTCCGCAGGCTGATGCTCTATCCACTGAGCCAAACCGGCCAGGGCCAGATTTGCTTTGTGATGGGGTTCCCCACCTACCGGCATCCTCCATAATGGCCCTGGCTTGAATGTGCAATCTCTAGTAAAACCAATTATTTTTGCTGCAGCTGTGCTAGGACAACAGTGGGTTAAGAGAGAGGGCCCTCCCTCTGAGATCTTTGAGAGGAAACATCCAGGTGCAAATCTAGTCATTTATCTCACCACCTGAAAGAACTTGAGCATAAAGGAAGTGGGGGGGAAAGAGATAATGAAATTATTCCAAACCCTCTTTGTTTAAAATTAGCAACTCCCAGGGTTTTCATCTCATTTTTGAAATAGTGGAAAATTCCATTGAAGGCCTTAAACACACAGAAGAGTCGGGTGTGAATATACAGTGCAGGGTCTCCCCTGGGATCTTGGGTTGCATGCCCTTCTGTATCAGGTTTCTGACTGGTCAGGTAAATGGAGTGATTCTTTAGAAACACTAATGGTCTGGCTCATTGAATAGAGCGTCGGCCTGCGGACTGAAGGGTCCCAGGTTCGATTCCGGACAGGGGCACATGCCTGGGTTTTGGGCTCAATCCCCAGTAGGGGGTATGGGAGCGTGCAGGAGGCAGTCGATCAATGAATCTCTCTCATCATTGATGTTTCTATCTCTCTCTCTCCCTCTCCCTTCCTCTCTGAAATCAATAAAAAAATATTTTTTAAAAAAAGGAAAGAAACACTAATAAATGTCCCTGCTATGAAGACTTAAAGGAGGGAGGTGGTTGGTGGCTGGTCAGCAAAAAGCTGAACTCCTGTTGGAATGAATAGGAGCAAGCATTGCCATTCTCAGCAGAGAGAATTCGCCTCTCACATGTCCAGCTCTGAGTCTCCCTTTCAACCTTGTGCTGAGCTTTAAAAATAGCAATGCCCAGAGGGGAATGCGCTCAGAAAAGGCACCGCCTGGGATCTAACATCGGGGTGTCTTAAGGCACAGCTTTCGCTAAGATATTTCCCATGGAGCCCTGCAGTGATAAAAGCCTCAAAAGGGAAGAAACGTTTGCCTAAGGAGCTTACTAAAGCAGGCCCTCGGAGGACAGAGGACGGGTGCAGGCCAGGGGGTGGCGGATGGCAGGCACTTGGGAAGGCTGTCTCTGGGGAAACAGGCTGTTTCTGCCATTCGAATGTCAAAAGCAGGGTGTTTGTTTGGGGTTTGCTGTGGCAAGTATCCTCACAACCCGCCCAGGACTATTAGCATGATGCCCTTCGCCAGCATCACCAGCATCGCTTCACGCTGCCAGCCCACAGATGCACCTTCCCCTGGCCAGCATGGCCTCCGGGAGCAATGCATACAGTGCGTACGTTGTCTCAGCATAACCTGTGCTCCCTTCTTCTCTGTCAGACTAACCCTTTGGTCTCCCGCAGCTCCAAGAAGACAGTCTTATCACCAGCATTTGCATTTGTGAAAGCTTGGGCCCGGACAGGGCAAGTCACTTACCCGCGGTCACACAGCTACTAAGTAAGGATTTGAACCTAAACCTCTCTCCTCCCAGCCAAGTGCTCTTGGCACCAAAATGCTGGGAACAAAGAAGTTGCTACTCAGACATTTTTTTTTTTGTTTGTCTACACATTTAGAGTCCCTGATCAGAACACTGGAATGCTGACATATTAATCATTTCGTCCTCGGAATGTGCTGAATCCCTCCCACTCTGAAAAGCCTTGAATGCTCCTAATACTTGTCAGGCCAAGGATGTGGGTGGCAGTGTGTGTGTGTGTGTGTGTGTGTGTCGGGAGGGGGGTGGGGGTAAAAAGGGGAGTTGCTCAGTCTCCACCTGCCCTCACACCACACCATTGCTGACCATGCAATTATGAACAGAATGAAATGCATTGCTTTCTTTCCGAGCTTCATCCTTTGGCCTGGGAACTGGGTGGAAGCCGGGAGGAAGAGATGCTGTGATTCTGAGTACCCCCTTCCACTGGGGACAATGCACTGTTTCCATATTGGGGTACTTGGTCTTCTAGAGCCAAGTCTCTGTTCTCTATAAATACTCTGGGATGCCCACCAGGAGTATCCTAGCTTGTTTATGTCACGCTGGCAGGCCATATGGTGAGAGCTGTGAGGAGTGGCCAACTCCACTTCATTCCATTTCTATAAGTGGGTGCCACTCCAGACCCCACCCAGTGTTTGAGATGTGCCAGGGTTAAGGATTCAGCCCCCGCTTCCCTGCAGCCTGCAGGTCTCCCACCCACGTGCCAGTAGCTCTTGCCCATGACTCTTGAAGGCTCCTGCCAAGTCTTGGAAAGCTGGGTCACACTGAAGCTTTTAACTAATTATAACCACAGCTAAAGATAGGCCCAGCTTCCTCTCCATCCCCGGGACCTAGCCTCCCATAGCTGTCCCCTCCAAGAACTGGTTATTAACTGTCCAATATCCCCAGCTTGGCTAGCCAATTTTATCTCACTACTCTCCATCAATCACACTGTTACCAAATCATCTCCAAGTGTTGGGGCTTGTGTACCTGATGTACTTGTAAACTAAAACATTGAAACACCAGCGGTTGGAGATGGAGAAAGGTCTGTTCAACTTGGCCAAAGCCAAGGACAGGAGAGCAAGATCTTTCCATCTGTCTCCCTCTCAAAAAGCAAAAGTAGGGAGTTTTTATGCAGCGAGGGAGCCTGGAAGGGGGAGTTCCCGGGAACAGAGAGAGAAGTCTGTGCTTCTTTAGTCACAGATAACATTCTGTGCAGCCAGACTTCTGGGCGGCGGCAGCTGGTCGCGGCTACCTTGGAGACATTCTTTCCTTCTGCAAAACAAACTCATAAATTCTCCTTGTGGCCCTGGAATTATTTCCTCCTACTTGACAAAGAAGCTGTACATCAGCAACACAGAATTACATTGTGAGAACAAGGGGTGCTGGGTGGAAGAACCAAGATTCTGCAAAAGATCGCATAATTGTGCTTCAGTCACGTTAGCTGTAAAGCAGAAACTAGACATCGTGTGACTGTTGCCACTGTTGAAGCTATTCTTGTTTTGTGCTTAACTAACTATATTGTTTTATTATCTCAAGCAAAGTCTACTTTCTTTTTAAGCACCTTTCCTGGAACTTGCTTTACAGGTGGCCCTTCAGAACATGGCTAACACTGCCTTAATCTTTGACTGTAAGTTATGTGACAGCCGAAGCCATTGAAACATTAGTGAAAGCCTGTGCCCATCTATCTAGATTATATGATCTAGTGCCTAAGCATGTTTACTGTTGGAGGTCTGTCCCAAAACTTCATATTCCCAACTGGAGACTTGTCCATTTGAGGCAGCCATCACTTACTAAAGCCTTAAATAAAAAGTAACGAGCCATTAGAATGTTTCTGCAAGTGCACAGCTCCATGTGGGGACAGCTGACAAATGGCTCTGCCTTGGTCTTGTGCCCTGAAAAGTGGGAGCTGTTGATCTTTCTGTCCCCTTACTCAGATGTTTCCTGCTCCCAGCGCTCCTCCTGCTGACTCTGGAAGAAGCAGCTCAGAGCACATGAGAGACAGATTCCCGAAGTCAGTGACTAATAGCAGCAGCAAAGCCAGCGACTCTCTAGAGAGACTGTCAGGGTTCACATGGGAACACAGCCTGGGCAAAGCTCTCTCAAAGGTGCCATTGGATTAAACCCCCATTTACATGAGGATCCAATGCAACTGACTGGCCAAGGCTTGAATAAGTGGCTACGCCAGACCCAAGCCCCAAATGGGCCTCTGACCACAGGGTCTGCCTGCCACAAGCCTGCCCAAGGGCTGTATGGCTCCTCCTGGCAAAGGGAATCATAGTAAAGAATGAGAAAACATTGTGGGGAAAGGCGAGATCAAAGCCAGCCTTTTCCTCCAATTTAATTATGGAGATTTTCAATCTATAGAGAAGTTGATATGGTAGTACAGTGTACACCCATATGCTCTTCCCCAGGATGCACACATTGGGAATATGCTGCCATACTCCCTTTATCTATGATTAAAAATTAAAATATAAATACAGATTTTAAATCCTTTAAAATGTATTGTGGTAAGATATACAAAACACAAAATTTGCCATCTTACCCATTTTTAGGTGTACAGTTCAGTGGCCTTCAGTACATTCACATTATTGTGAAACCCTCACCACCATCCACCTCCAGAACTTTTTATCTTCCCAAACTGCAACTCTATGCCCATTAAACACAGACTCCCTACCTCCCCTCCCCCAGCTCCTGGCAACTACCATTTTGCTTTCCGTTTCTATGAATTCAACTATTCTAGATGCCTCATATAAGTGGAATCATACAGTATTTGTCCTTTTTTTATCTTTTAAGGATAATATCCTCTAGATGTATCCATGTGGTAGCATGTGTCAGAATTTCATTCCTTTTTAAGACTGAATAATATTCCATTGCATGACTGTACCACATTTTGTTTACCCATTAATCCTGTTGATGAACACTTGCCATGCTTCCACCTCTTGGCAATTATGAACAATGCTTCCATGAACTTGAATGTGCAAATATCTCTACGAGACCCGGCTTTCAATTCCTTTAGGTTTATATGCAGAAGTGGGATTGCCTGATCGTTTTGATTTGTATTTTCCTAATGATTATTGATATTGAGCATCATTTCACATGCTTGTTGGCCATGTATAAAACTTCTTTGGAGAAATGTCTATCAAGTACTTTGTCCACTTTTTAATCAGGTTGTTTGATTTTGTTGTTGTTGTTGTTGAGCTGTGGGAGTTCTTTTTGTAAAAATATTTTTTAAGCCCGGCTGGTGTGGCTCAGTGGTTAAACATCAACCTATGAACTAGGTTCAATTCCCTGACAGGACACACGCCCAGATTGTGGGCTCAATCCCCAGTAGCGGGTGTGCAGGAGGCAGCTGATCAATGATATGCTCTCACATCGATGTTCCTCTCCTCTTTCCCTCTCTCTCTGAAATCAATAAAAATTAATTTTAATATCCCATCATTATTCTCTATTTAGTCCACGTTCTGATTTCCTTAGTTGTCATCAACCTTGAAGACTTGAGACCATATGATCTTGCTGTTTGTGACCAGCAGTTATGCAAGTGGTCCTGCAAGATGCCAGTCATTCTTTCTTGTTTCTCTTATTATTTATTCAATCCCTGGGCCTGTGAAAAGGTAGCCATAGCTGGTGAGGTTGGATAGAGAACATGACAGCTGCTTTCTTCTTCCCTCGGTGACCACTCAGGAGCTATGTCTGGGCCCAGGGTTGCACTTCAGAAGCCTCCATCCCAAGGAAGCGAGTGAGGTTGACTTTCAGCCTCTCTTCTTGTTGTGAAGACCCTCAGCCCCTGAGAAGGAGGCCCAGAGCCCTGTGGCGGGTGTGTGCAAACTGCCTGTGCCCACGTGTCCAGGGCTGTGACCCACCAGGATGTCCAGGAGTTCAAGCTTTAATAGCAAAAAGTAATCTTAGGGAAAATGTTCAGTGATTCACATACCCTTGATTACGTGACAATTCATGGATATAAGGTAATCCTGATGAATCTTCTTTATTTCCAAAATGGAACTGCATCATTCTTATTTCTGATGATCCTTGTCTGGCTCAGGAATTTTTGCCACCCGAGTTGGGCGCATGCTCTGGCAGTCATAGGGGGAACTCGGGCCTCTTGGTACATGGAACTTGCTTTGTTCCAGCAAACCAAGGAGACTTTCTGTCAAGTCAGGCAGGGCCCTATCTCCCCTTTGCCAACCTGCAAGCAGCGTGCCAAGTCAACAGACTTGGGCCAGGCCCCAAGATGGAGGCAGAGACACCAGATAAGTCACCCTGTCTTCCGAGGTCACAGTCAGAGGGGAGAAAGGCACATCAACACCTCACAGAGGACAAAGAGGCAGAGGGCTTTGTGGGAAGAGCAAAAAGGCCCTTCCGGACCCAGCTCTTCAGCTCTGTCTCTTGGTGCCACAGTGTGACCTCGGAAACCACACTCAGGTCACTGATGCTCAGTTCCCTTGGGGACCTAGGGTGCAGCCTGGCACAGCATCAACCTTGGGCAGACTGGGGCTGTTGTTAACAGCCGTTTGTAAAGAGCTGTCCGCAAAGCCACGGGGTCCTGGGGAGCCAGGAGCCAGTTTCACTGCTGGTGCGGGCACCTGTCATGGGAGGAAACACCTGAACTGCACCTTGAAGGGAGATGGGGATTTGCTGGCAGACAGGAGGCAGGGCATGGGAGAGGGCATGCTGCAAACTGGAAACAGCAGGGACAGCCCCCGGTCTTCAGGTACAGAAGCTGAGCATGTGAGAGGAGCGGAGCCGGGATGGCTCACACAGTGTCCCTGGGGAAGGCCAGGGCTTCCTGGAGGAAGGGGCAGCTGAGCTAAGTGTCAGAAGAGAGGAGAAACTCCAAGGGGAGCCAAGGCAGAGGGGACAGCCGTGCGAGGGCGCAGGTGCCAGGGTGGCGGGAGTGTTGAGGAAGGAGGCCGAGCGGCGGCTGGAGCCTGTCACGTGTGGCCTTGCAAGCCGCAGGGAGAGTATGGACCTGACCCTGCAGTGTGTGGGCAGCCCAGCAGGGTTCCCAGGTCCAGGGGAATCTGGGTGCCATGTTCAGGGCGTGGCCAGCTGGGGGGAGAATTGGTCAGACCCAAGAGGAGGGGACACATGAAGAGAGGAGCAGGCACTGGTCACACAGCAGGCAAGGCTGCTTCCAGTGCTCAGCATGTTTCCTATTCAAGCCGATTTCTATGCTAAATTATTATTTGCATTTAGAATATTCCACAGGCTTGACATTCAGGAGAACACAGCCCAAAGAACTTACCTTCGGGGGTGTTTCCTCTTTCGTGCCTAATTAGTCTTTGTTGAATGAACTAATGAGGGGCCTTTTCTTCTAAGGCCCATGGGTATCATCCCCATGTGAAGAGCCCCTTTGCCGGCTGCTGGCCAGGAGCCCGGTTCAGAGGTTCCCAGATGCATCTGATCTGTGCCAGGCTCCCAGGGCCCGGAGGTGTTTCCTGTTGAGCTGGGATAGAGGAAGGTTGGCTCACTCATTCAGCCCGTATTTACTGAGGGCCTCCTACATGAGGACACAGCAAAAGTAGGACAGAGCCCTGCCCCAGGGGCCAACCCTCCAGTGGAGAGACAGGCAGGTGCACAAACCCCTGGGTGAGGGGTGAGGGGTGAGGGGAAGGCTTGAGAAGGGCCGTTAGGGAGGAGAACTTGGAGAGTCAAAAAGGCATCCCTGCAGGTGTGAAGTCTGAGCTAAGGACTGAAAGAGGAACAGATGTTAATTAAGTTAAGAGCAAAGGGCTGGAACAGCCACTTGTGATGGGCAATGGAAACCACAGTACATAGGAGAGGATTTTCTACCATCCAAGTCTTTCCACAACAACTTGCCATTCAGAACAAAGGTAGGAAGTGAAGAGATTGCCTCTGCAAAGACGATCAGTGTCAGGTTCTTCCGGGTCTCTAGGTTTTAGAGCTCACTTGGGTAGAATCGTTGTGCACTCTCTCCAGGATGCCAGAGCGGGCTCTCTGGTTTCTCTGTGGTGAGAATAGGTGGATTAAAAAAGATCTAAACAATGGAGGAAGGAGGTGGGAGTCCTGGGATGGGCTCCAAAGCACACGTGGAAGGATGAGCTTCCATAGGAAAAGGGAGGGTGTCAGAGGGAAGGAGGGTCAGGAAAACCCAGCTGTAGACACATGTAGGTCCCTGAAGGGAAACTGTCGGAGATCAGACCTGCTGGGCCGTATTTCTCTGTGAAGTGGTAAATAGTGTCATGTGAGGAGGGCGCATGCCTATCGTGCCTGGTAGGGCACCCCTCCCCTCTGTGAAGGGTGGCACCTGTGGTACCCACCACGTCTTTCACTGTCAGGCTTTGATACTTATGGTTCTCACCAGGGACCCACTACTTTCTTTCCTTTTCTTTTTTTTAATATACTTTATTTTTTACAGAGAAGAAGGGAGAGGGATAGTGAGAAACATCGATCAGCTGCCTCCTGCACAACCCCTACTGGGGATGTGCCCGCAACCAAGGTACATGCCCTTGACCGGAATTGAACCTGGGACCCTTCAGTCCGCAGGCTGACGCTCTGTCCACTGAGCCAAACCAGTTAGGGCTGCTTTCTTTTCTGAGGTGCCACCTCCACTGCTCCTGGCTGTCCTGCGAGTCCACAGAACTCACCTCCATTTTCTCTTCTCTAGATGGGTAGCATAGCATGGTGAGTGGCTATGAATGACGATGATGCAGCCCCACTGCCTAGGCTCTTATCCTGGCTCTGCCCCTTACTTGCTGTGTAATCCTGAGGGGGTCATCTAGCCCCAGTGAGCCTCTCTTCTCATGTATGAAATGGTGAAAATAACAATAGTCCCTACACTGGTTTCCTGTGAAGAGTCAATGAGCAAATGCAAGTAAAATGCTCAACACAGCACCTGGTACATAATTAAGGGCTAAGTGCGTTCGTTATTTTAAATATCATTTTAATTAAAAATGTAATTTTGCATTCCATCATGGAACAGATTTTTTAAAAATAGGTCAAGGGATTTGACTGTAGGGGTGGTGCCTAGATGTTGCTCAACCAACTTGAAGACAACTCCCAGCTGTAGATTGTAACTATATTTACTATGCTTTAGGGCAAAGTCTCTTCCCCACAGAGAGACAGTGTTCAAAAGTCAGCAGCCCCAGTTGGCACGTTCCTGGCTGGCAAGTTCAACCTTGCCGAGAGCTCTCAGGGCCCCAGAAAACAGTGAAGGTACTGGGGATCGCTAAAATACGCGAAGGAGGCCAGGAAAATATTCACAACCTGTGAAACTTAAATCCCAGGAGGAACCTTCGAGGTTCCCTCAGCGGGAAAGCGGAGACCTGGAAGGAGTAAGACTTCACCTAAGGTTATGTGGCTCGAATTCTCTGAGGCAGAGAGACCTTCCTTTCCTTGTTCCCAGGATCAGAGCCAGATGCACCCACACATCACTAGCCTCGCTATGGGGCCAGACCCTGGCTTGGCACTGTGTCTGCATCAGCTCATTGAATCTCCCTGGAGTCCTCTGAGGCATTTCCACTCTCACCCCCATTTCACAAATCAGGAATGAGTCTAGGAGAGAAGAGCCTTGCCCAGATCACGGCTGGGAACTAATAGGGCTGGGTGCTCCTCACTCCTCTGGTCTCCCTTGTATTGTCAGTTACACGGCCCCCTGCCCCAAGAAAAAAAGACTTCAAGTCTCAGCCAGTGACAGCACCCCCAGAGGTCAATCATCTGAAACAAAGATGTGCTCACTTGGACCTGGACGCATAGCCTCCAGCCGACATGTCCCCAATGGACACGTTCTCAGCTAGCAGGAACAGTTGTGAGAAAAAGAAAAAAGAAAAAGAAAAAAAGAAAGAAATGGGGGGAGGGGTGTGAGAGAGAGTGTCAAAGACTGGGTCTTTGTAATACTTTTTTTAATTAAACTTTTTGTTTTGATGTAATAGTGATTCACATGTAGTTGTGAGAAATAACGGAGAGGAATCCCATGGGCCCTTACTGAGTTCTCCTCGATGTTGACATCTTACAAAACTATAAGACAACATCACTACCAGGAAGTTGGCATTAGTACATCAGACCACAGAACATCCTATAACCACAAAGATGCCGCATGTTACCCTGGTGTAGCACACCCACTTCCCCTACCCCACCCTGGCAACCACGTTTCTATTCTGCGTTTCTCAATTTTGTCATTTCAAGACTGCCGTAGAAATGGAATCCTATAAGAAGTCATCTTTTGGGACTGACTTTTTCATCTTTGACTTTGAATCGGTTTCTTCTGTTGACCAGTGCTCTGGGGTTGGGTCTGGTCCAGGAGAGATAGCCCTATCCACCTCTTTCCTGGGGGCAACAGGACATAGTCTCACCTCACAAGTAGAACTTTTGGTGATTTTAGATCTTAAGCTCTTAAAAAAAAAAAAAAAAAGGCCAGCCCGGCTGGCATGGCTCAGTGGTTGAGCATCAGATGTGCCCGGGTTGCTCGATCCCCAGTAGGGGGTGTGTAGGAAGCAGCCAATTAGTGATTCTCTCTCATCATTGATGTTTCTATCTCTCTCTCCATCTCCCTTCCTCTCTGAAATCAATAAAAATATATTTAAAATAAAAATAAATAAATAAATAAAACCAAGGCCATTGTGATTGGGCCAGAATGGTTACTTGAGGGGAGGGTTTGGGCCCTCTGAGCTTCAGTTTCCCCATGAAGTTTGGCCCTCCTTTTTGCTCCAAACTCCACTTTCCCTCTGTCCCGCTTGCCTTCTGCCCCAGCTGTGGCTCCCACCAAGGGCCTGCCCTTTCCCCGACACATCTGGCAGCTCCTTCCCCAGGCCCATACACAGCCATTGTGTAAACAAGGTTTACGTGACCAACACATGGAAAATGAAGCCAAGAGCAGGAAGCCACTTGGGCCGTCAGAGCAATTAGACCCGAGAACAAACTCCCCAAGGGGCCTCATGTGGCCAGGATGTCTTGGATCCACAGAGCAAGGGGGCAGGCCATTTCAGGAAGGTGGTGGCCTAGCGGGCTCTGGCCCTGTGCGCTCATGAGGACACATCCCCTGCAACCAGGGTCCAGCGACACTGAATGGCAGCTCTTAGCAGGGCTGCCAGCCCGCGGAGACCCAGACCGCAACAATGGGGGATTAAACAGGAGAGAAGCTTACTGACTTCTCAGTGTCACCAGCTCCATGTGCTCCAATGCATCTTGTTGCTTTTCGTTTCTGGGGTGTGGCTGTCATCCCTGGGGCCCCAGCTCCCTCCTTACTCTGCTTGTGTTCTGGTAGGTGGGAGGAGGGAAATAGGACAAGCCTTGACAGGAGGATCACACCGCATACTTCTCACTTCCCATTGGCCAGAATGTGGTCACATGACCAGACCTAACTGCAAAGAAGGCTGGGGGATGTCGTCTTTATTCTGGGTCCTTGTATTCCAAATGAAACATTCAGGGTTCTATAGGGGAGAACAGGAGCTGAGTAATGAATAATGGCAGGTTCCTCCTCCCAAAATAAGGATAATGAGAGCCATTCTTCAGACAGAGTGCTTATTACGGTTAATCGGGTTAAACATGTAGTGTAGTGCACACACATGGAAAGAAAGAGCTCAGAAGTGTTAGCCATTCTTCTTTTCACTGACTGAGATCTTGCAAACGATGCCAGACATGGCGCTGGGTACGTGTCTGCTCAGTGGTGCTACAGTTGCCATTGCTCTCATTGTTAGCCTCCGTTCTCGACAGACTGCAAGCCCAGGGCTCTCCTTCCAAACAGGGCTCCTTGCAGACCCTGGACAAGCAACCACTCTGGCCATGCACCGCCCCTGCCAGGCTCTTGTCCTCTCAGTCCCCAAACAAGTGGCCTTAGCCCTGCAGGCTTCACGCCAGCTCCGCTGCAGGAAGTGCTAATCCGCCTCATGTGGCTCTCCACAGAGGGCTGCTTTGCCTGCTCTGTCCCCAGCAGGGGAGGAATCAGGGATGGCAGGCATGACCCAGAATCGCCTCTCCCGCCTCGGCATGGATCTGAGTTCCAGCTGAGGCCTGTAGGGGTGGGAGCAGAGGAGAGGTGTAGCCCCGCATTGCAGATCAGATTGGAACACAGTGGGCACTCTGGCAGCCTCACAGGGCAGCTGGAGCACATTTCCTTCCATGGCCCCTCTGCTCCCCTACCCAATACCGATACCAGGTGGCATTTCTCCAGCCAGCCAAGAACCCACTGGCAAGGATGAGGGAAATGAGATAGGGGATGTTGTGGCCTCACACCTACCCATATGCCCTGAGAGAGTTCTAGAGACTTCTCACCCAGATTTTGTGGGGGCAATGCCCCACCTGGGGCCACAGTGAGTAGGCGACTCACTGTTCCCTTAGAGGCAGGAGGCGTGAAGCCAGGGAAAACAAGGAGAGGGTGTCAGGGTAGCCTTGTGAAAGGCTGGGTCGGATTCTGAGCCATAAGCAGGGGCGGTGTTAGAGTTAGGTCCTGGGAAACCTGATGATGGAGGAGGGAGGACCCAGCCTCTGGGCATGTCCCCTGGAGAGGCAGTAGGCATCCCTGTCTGGGTGGCAGGCAGCCTTCTGCAGCCCAGAGGACATGGAGACTGGAGCCCACCACAGCCCAGACCTGCCCTGGAATTGGTTCCTCCGGAAGCCCACGGGTGGTGACTCGCCCCTGCGTGTTGTGTGTGCCCTCACCCACTTCTACCAGGTGGACTCTAAGTAAGGGAAGACAGGCTTAGAGAAAGCAAAATCCACACGACTAACACCAAAATACCTTCAGAGCTGTTCCTGAGCAAAATCTGTAAGCAACACGGTGGTGCCGACATAAAAATATACTCCTTAGCACTGGGGACGTGTGGAGGCACGAGTATGAATGTGGGCTGCATAGAACAAAGCCTGTGGAGAGAGGCATCAAAACAGTGCGGGTCTGGGTCATGGAAGGGCTGGCCAGGCGCCTGCGCCCCAGACTGAGCTGACTGATGGAATCAGCTCTGTAGGCCAAAGCAGAAGGAAGATCTAACAGACAATAGGGAAGTCCCCCACCCCTGAACTAATGATAGAAACCTCTCTTTTTTTCTTCAGGTCGACGTTTATAACACGGACCCCCTCATCTGCCGGGCAGGGATGAAGGTGTGCTTCGGCATGCAGCTGCTCAATGCTGTCTCCAGGGTGGAGCGGGCCCTCCCCAAGCTGACCTTGCCCTTCCTGCTGCTCCAGGGCTCTGCTGACCGCCTGTGCGACAGCAAAGGGGCCTACTTGCTCATGGAGTCCGCCAAGAGCCAGGACAAGACACTCAAGGTGCGCACCTGACCTCCCCACTTCCCCAAGGTGGGGAAGGTGGCATCCCTTTAGGCACATCTGCCCAGAACCCCAAGGCTACTCCTGGGGGGGTCATCTTTGAGAGGCGGCCAACCTGGCCCCACTGGAAAATAAATATCAGAAATACAAGGTGGCTGTTAGTTCTAAGCAAGAACACAAGCCATTAGCCAACTGTTCATGGGGAGAATACTCAGAAGATGTCTGGGTCAAGGAAAAAACCCAAACTGGGCACTGGGCAAAGAACTGTCTCCAAGAGCATGTCTCCCGCTTCTCCATGTCCCAGGTCCAAAGGCGTGTGGCCGCCCGGCCTCTCTGCAGGTTGGTTTTCTGCAGCAGCTTGGGACCAGCCACCCCTGCCAGGGGCTCTGGGGGTACCAGCGCAGTGGGCATGGCAGGGCCTGGTCTGCAAGGGCATATGCAAGAGGGGATGGGACCTGCGGCTTAGCCACATGGCCTGTCAGACACACAGACCACAATGAACTAACTTAGAGGGCCTTCGAGATGGAAAATGTTGTTTGGAGAGTCCAGACATCTCTGTTTTTTGTTCGTCTAATTGAACTGGGAAGAGCCCCAGTTGGGGGGATGGGGAGGAGGAGAAGCACCTACTGTGTGCCTGTCAAGTGACCATTGACCACAGCCCCAGGATACTGATGATGGACATGTGTCCCCAAACTATGCCACAACAGCCTGTGCAGTAGTCACGTGGAGGCTGAGTCCAGGACCATTTCCTGCTAAGCTATAAAGAGAACAGGCAACTAACTCACTACAGATCCCACACTTACTGAGGGATGGAGTTAGAATGCAAACTCACTCCCACTGACCCTCTCCATTCATACGGCACTGACAAGCGCTCATGCCTTTGCAAACTGTCAAGTGCCCCCCTCACACCATTATGCATTGTGGACCCTGGCCCACGCCAGCTGCCACATATAGACTCATGGGTGAACAGAAAGCAGGAGAAAAAGGAAAACCGGCTGTTATAACGCTGGATAACATAAAAGGCCGTGGCCACTTCACATTGGGTGAAGGCGCCTCACAGATCGTGCCCTTTGCCGGAATGGAACCTTGGCGACCCCACAAAGGGAGGCCATGTAGAGTGCTCACTTGTTCATTCACTCTCCATTCATTCGTTTCTTCTTTAACCCAAGTGTTCAGTGGGCATTGACCTTGTGCCAGGCCCAGAGAGCAAGACAGGCAAAGTCTCAACCCTCTCACACAGTCTATCCTAGTGGATGGGCAACAAACAAACAACCAGACAGGATGACGGTGATGAAGAGGGTCAGGGTCCTGCAGGAAATCAAGCGGAGAGTGGGACAGAGAAACTAGAGGAGAGGTGAAGCACCCACCCGGATGGGCAGGCAGGCCTAGGAGCTGACAGTGCCCCGAGCGGTGGTAGAGCATTCCAGAACAAGGGAGGGGCAACTGCAAAGACCCAAGTTGCAAAAACATTGGTGTATGCAAGCACTCAGGAGACTAGTGTGGTGGAGTGTGCCGAGCAGGGTGAGGGGGACCTGGCAGCAGAGGAGGGGTCCCAACTCTTAGTGCGATGAGGCCAACAGCATGTTCTGAGCTGGACAGCAACAGGCTTTTGCTACGGTTCTCAAAGCATCCCTCAGCTGCCCTGCGGAGGCAAGAGTGGAGGTAGAGGCACTGGGTGGGAAGATGGTGGTGTCACCCAGGCCAAGAGGATGAGCTTGGCCTGAGGCGGTGGTAGTGAAGGCAGGGGACAGCCTGGCAGGACCTGGAGAGAGAGTGGCTGTAGTGATCAAGTGACTAAGTGACCCCTACCCTGAGATGGGTGATACAGGGAGCTCCATTTTGAGATGCCTATTGAAGAGGCTATTGTGAATTTGGGAAAAGACTTGAAAGAAACTACAAGAGGAAAGTATTTCTAGAAGGTTAACAGCTTCCGAATGATGCTAAGAAGACACTATGAGAGCAAGTGCTCCCTGGCTACAACAACTAAAGGTCATTGTAGCCCGTGCCAATGACAGTCGCTGTGGGTTGGTGGGAGTGAAAGTAGACTGGGACCAGCTGCGGTCCAGGCGGAAGGCGAGTAAGTGAAGACAAGGAATGGAAATCAGGGTTTTGAGATAGAGGCACAGACCAGGTCACAGCTGGAGAGAGAAGCGGATAAAGGAAAGGTGTGTGTTGGTTTAAGAAAGGAAGTGCTAGATCATGTTGGCACATTTCATCTGCTCAAAAGGTACTGGCACCATAAGGATGGAGTCCTGGGGGCGTGGGGAGTGTCTGGGGGACTCTGGCTGCCACCTGTGGCCTCCCTCCCTGCACCTGTAGCTTCCTGTAGCCCTGACTTTCTGTCTCTCCTAATTGCAGATTTACGAAGGTGCCTACCACGTTCTCCACAAAGAGCTTCCTGAAGTAACCAACTCCGTCTTCCATGAAATAAAGATGTGGGTATCTCAAAGGACAGCGGCGGCGAGAACAGGGTCCCCACCCTGAGCGCACGTCCAGGCCCCCGGCCCACAGCTGGGGAAGTGGGCAGAGGAAGGGCAGAAGCTGACCTCTCAGATGTGACTTAAAAAAAAATTACGAATTGGAGGAATCCCTAGCATAATTCACTAAAGAAAAAAGGCACTCTTGTCCTATGTTAGGTTGTCCTGTCCCTGGATCTACCTGAAGGGGTAGACACTTTATGCAAAAACAGAGAAGGGTCGTGAAGGCAGTTTTCCAGAGACGGAATGTGCTGGAATATCCTTAAAACACAGCACAGCCTCTGCCCTGCCTCTCCTAGCTCCCGCAGGGTTCCCAAGAATTCCTGGTGTTCCGGGACACCTGACTGCAATAATTGGAGGAGTCCCTCTCCTGCTCACCCCTCCAGCCACCTCCCACCCCCACCCCCACGGCCTCAGGCTGGCCTCTCTCTGGCCATGGTGGTTGGCCCCAGCTTCCCAGGCAGACTCACATGCCCCCTGAGGCCCAGAAAATGCCTCATGCTTCCTCAGAATGCGTCGCCCCCCATGCCCCCTGTCAGCTCCCGGTCAGCAGGAGCTGGGCGTTGGGGTGGCATGAAACATGGCTGGAGACCCTGCTCTCCTTCCTTCCCTTCAGGGAGCCTGGGGCTGCCCACCGAGAGCTGGGTGTTCAGGGCCTGCCTTTCCCTCCATGACTTGTACTTGACACTGAGATGATTGTATTGAAGAGGAAAGCATGTTCTAAAGCAGAGACGATGTGGTAGACGGGTGGTGGGACCAAGGGGGCTCGTGCCTCTGCACGGGAGTGGGGACAAGCTAGCCTGGGGACCCTGTGCTAAAGGCATCCAGGCACAACCCCGGCGGCAGGCCCCGGGCGCCCGCAGTGGCAGTGGCAGTGGCAGGCTTGTCCCTGGCCCCCACTGCTTGGGCTCACAGCAGCCCCGGAAGCTCAGTGCTGGCAGCACAGCTACCTCTGGTGGCAGGAGAAGGGAGTCCCAACTCGGTGGCCCTGCAGCCAGGTGGGCGGTGGGCAGGCGGGCTGGCTAATAGGGCCAACCTTTCCTAGCCGCGGCCCGCACCTGACCGGCCTTTCTCAGGTGCCAACCCCCGCCCGCAGCCCTCACTTAGTGCCAGCAATAAAGGGGATCACTGCCCACTGCAGGAATACCTTCCCTCTCAGTCAGCCTGGCTGTGACCTCAGGAGGCCCCTTAGTGTAATGATGACTGTGTGGGGGCCGGGGCACTGGAGGGCAGTTGCTGGGAGTTGAACCCCATGGAAGGTGCAGGCAGGAGCCTTAGGCTGCGGAGGCGCAGATTCCCTGCCAGGGCCTCTGACTCTGGGAGTTGGGTCTCCCACCCTCTTCCTCTAGCAGCAGAACTGCCCCTCGCCCATACCCTATTCGAGGGCTTTCTCCAGACCTCCAAGAGGGGAGCCCCACTGCCCTCCTTCCAGGGACCTGCCCACGCCATGGCGAGGCTAGAATTGGTCCCCTTCCAGTGGGCAGCCCGGTCATGCTTGCTTGCCCGGGCCCAGGTTTGTGTTTTCCTGCCCCTGCCCCTCAGGAGAGGTGAAGTGCCCAGGCCCCCACCCCTTGGGGGCAGAGCCCAGGGTCCCACAGAGCGGGGCTCCCCTTGCCCCGTCATGTTTCTCTGGATTCCCTTTGCAGGGGGGAAATGTAAGAAATGCACTAAGAGAGAAAGTCAGTGCCTGTTGAGTTGGGCAGCTGTGTGAATGTCTGTGCTCCGCAGCTAAGGAAAAGCAGAAACTACATTGCAAACTACCAAACGCACAAGACCCCCCTGAGCCCAGACCTGGAATTCTCACCTGAGCTGTGATAGCTCAGGTCACAGAGTCGCCATACCTCCCACCCACCCTACCCCTGCCCCATCTCTCCTGAAAGCAGTGACTGCAATACCATCTCCCCAATTAAATATTAGGCATGAATTTATTTATATGAACGTTTTTACAGAGACAGATTCAATCGCATTTACATATCTGGTTAAAGGATCACCTATATTAAAAAAGAAAACAATTATTTGAACTGGGACTGAGTCCAAATCGAGGAGGGGAGGCGGTACCATGCCAGGCCCACCTGCTGAATGAGCGCACACCTGCTGCGTCCGGAGCATCATCTGAAGTGCTCCAGGCGAGTCTCCAGTTGAGTTCGTTCTCAATGTTGACAGCTGTGAGCTGACACCTGGAGCTTCAGAGTCGTGCCGTGGCTGTGGCGCGGAGGGGCTGGGTTTGGAAGGGAAGCTAGGTCTTCCACACAGCCTGGCCTTGAAAAGGTGAGAGGAGGGCAAAGGCGGCCAGGGAGGAGACCCCAGCGATGCAGCCGATCCAAACCCACCTGGAGGCTGGAGGGATGGACACATCGGGATGCTAAGCCCGCGCACTGACGTGGACACAGCGCCTCTCCCTGCCACCCCGAGGCCATGCTGGTCCATACAGAAATGGGTTTCAGACCCGAAAATATTTCTAGGCAAAAATGTCACTTGCAGCCAGTGGGGGCTCCCAACACCAAAGGGCCCCATTCCTCTGCAGGGATCGGGGTGTGTGGATGGGCAGCCTTCCTTCCACCCACTGGCAACCCCAGATTCCCCCTCAGCTTCTGGGGGGCACTGGGGCTCACAGCAAGAGCACAAAAGGGTGCTCTGAACACCCACCTGGCTCTGCTCAGCACCCTGCAGCAAGGCTCTGAGCTACCTTTTCTTTCTCTCGCCGTTGCTAAGAAAAACCCATTAGGATCACAATGATTTTCTAAGCAATTCACCTGTTTGCTATTGTCACTGCAGCTCAACACCCCCTATGTGTATGCTGTTAGTGGGGACACATGTATCAGTTTAAAACTATTAAAGGAACCAATATGCCACAGCTAATCATAATAAACCGATGTTTTCTGAATGGTGTTTTCTGTCTGTCTGCCTGATCCAAGACTACAACAGCCCCTACAGCACTGAGAGCCTGGGCTGAGCCGGTCATCTGATGCAAACCTACATATGTGGGCCTGATTTTCTGTCCTCCACACTTGGGGACGTTTGCCCTGAAGCAGAGTGAGCATGTGTTTTGTTACGTGGCAGACCTGGCCACCTGCATACAGAGATGCTGGGCCACCAGCTCTGGACTACACTTCCTCCTCAGCGCCACCCAGATGCCTCACACCCCAGAAACAAGCTCTGATCTTAGCCACCCCGGCTCCGCCCAGGCCTCATTCATCTCAGCACAGGGTACCCCAGCTCTACTGCTGCTCAGCCAAAGCTTCGAAGAGCATCCTCCACTCCTCTCGGTCCCACACTTGCACCTGACCCAGCAGTAAATCTTGTGACTTCTGCCTCCGTTTCCCTCTGGCCCCACAGCTGACCACCCTGCCTTTGCGCTTTCTCCCATGTCCACTGTCCCAGCATGACTCCTTGCCCCCTGCTGGCCACCTTCTCCATGAAGCCTTTCCCGACCACCCTACGGTCTCCCCATCACCCCAGGTCCTGCCCTGCCTTCTTCTCCTCTGATTGGCACCTGTTCTGCTTGTCTACTCAGTAGCTCTCTGTCCTCACCACCCGAACAAGCTGCAGGAGGCTGTGTCCTTGCGTTAGATCTCCATCTGATTTCCGGGGGACCCCTGATGAGATACCTGTCCAGGGAGGGAGGGACGGTGAGAGGGCTGCAGGCCCTTCTGGAACAGCACGCAGCCTGGCACTGAGGGTCGATTTCACGTATGTGCAACCTGTGCGGTCAGTCCCTGCGGCCCACACTTAGAAGGGCCCCGTGTCTTGTTTATTGCTCTGCTGTTGCTGTCTTGAAATTCTCAGTCATTTCTGGACAAGGGCCCCACATATTTCTTCCTTACTGAGCTCCACACACATGAAGCATGTCCTGTGGGTGTGGCAGGAGCTGGCCCTGCCCTCTGTGCAGAGGTCCCTCCGACAGGCAAACCTGAAGGACAGAGGCCGCTCCCCCCAGGCGCTCCCTTTCTGTTCACCCCTCACCAAATTCTGCTCTGAGCCAGAGTCAAACCTGGCCTTGCCTGCCTCCGGTGAGTATTCGGGGCTATCAGGAGCTCCCCACAGAGCACTCGTGATGTGCCTGCCAGACACCGTGCCTGGCCCTGGGGCTGCCCCACAGGATGAAGACAGGGTGACACAAACCTGCTTTGGAGAGCGGCCACGGTGTTTGGACAGGTTCTAGCCTCAGACTAATGAGAGGGCACAGTCCTCTCATGACAAAGTCCCAGCTTGGAGGGCAAAGCCCTCCCAGCACAATTATAGACAAAGGCTATAGCTGTAAGCGTGACCTTATGGTCCGAACCTGTGGTCCCACGTGGCTGAGTGATGTGGGCTTGATAGAGTTCAGGCGCATGTAATTGAGTAGATTCGAAACCCATGAGAATGTTGTAACCACGCCCTTACTTTGCCTTGTGGAATCTGACTATACAATAAAGACACAGCTTTCAGGCTGTGGTGCTGTCTCTCCATCAGAGGGCAGCGTCCCACTCAGCCTCAGCTTTATTCTCTTGTCTATCTTTTCTAAATCCTTCACCACCCCCTCTCAGGCTTACCCATGGCCGTGCCGGCTCTGCACAACCTGCCACTGCAGCACTGAAGAGCGGAGGGTCAAGAAATGAGAGCATGTAGGGGCGCGGCCCAGCAGGCCAGTGTTCCCTCCGGGAAGGCCCTGTGGGAGAGCAGGGAGATACGTGGGTGTGGGAGCTCATGGGTGCTCAAGGGAAGACTTGGTGGTAGAGGTTGGTCCCAGACCTGGGACTTTCAGGATGGCTGGGGGAAACCTAGGGCCCCCTCCCCAGCACCCAAACAAGGACAGTGTGGTGAAGGGAACCCCTGGGGTAGGTGCAGCGCTGGGCCAGCCACAGGAGGGCCGACAGCTGTGGCTGGAGAGGGTGTCACTGGAGCAGCACTACTCAGCCTGTGGCTTCAGGTAGAGAACACAACCAGACCAGGATGGAGGCTCTCGGGAGGAGGCAGCAGGAGTCTCTCTCCTCCCCCTTTCCCTCTCCTGAACCTGCAGTCTGGAGCAGGCAGCTTCCAGCCCGCAGTCCAGAATGGCTGCTCCAGCTCCTGTCCCCGCATCCTGGTTCCAGCCAACCAGAGGGGAAGGAGGAAAGGGACAGGCCTCTGCCTTTCAAGGAACAAAGCAGAGCTCACATCTAGTACTTCAGTTCACATCTAGAACTGGGGCAAGGAAGGCTGGGAAATAAGCCAAGTGCCCCCGAAAAGGGGCTCAGAACCAGGGAGAGCCAGCAGGCTATGCCCAGGAACGAAGCGTGCACACCAAGGCTTTCAAGGAGGGGACCCAGGCTCAGAATCTGCCTGGGAGATGCCAACAGGGCTGTGAGAATGAATTGCTGGTGAGGCAGGGGCCTGTGGCAGTGGGGACAGAGGGGATACTGAGGAAGCAGCTCTTAAAGAGGTAAAACCAACAAGGTTTGGTGACCAAGTTTGAGGGTCTGTGAGGCCCAAAAGGTTGGCAACCGCTGCTCTAAAGCACACCCATGCCTTCCTTTCTCCCTTATGTGTGTTATCTCCTAAACTCTAAGGGTCCCCATGAGACTTGTAACCAGGAGGATTGAGCAGTGGCAGCTCGTCCTGGGCTTACCCCCTGAAGTCTCCAAGGCCCCCTTTTTCTCTGACTTTCCAATGAGCTAACCATAGCCCCACCTTGGCTCACTTTTCACTGTGACTTTTCTCAATGAGCCAAAGCTCATTTCTCTCCTAGAACATTTCCAGAGACCCAAAGCAGCCCCGCCTGGGCTCTCTCCTGCTGCTTCTGCTGTCCTACGCCCTTTCTTTGACTCCCTGTCGCCAGCTTTAATAAATGCACTCTCCAAATCACCTGGATTTGCATTGGGAAATCTTTCCTGCACTAAGTCAAGAACTCACAAGCTATAGGGCGGCAGGAGGCAGACCTGCTCAAGGCCCAGGTCCTGCCCAGGAACAATATCCCCATTTAATTTTCACACCAGCTTTGCGTAGTTGGTGCTGTTGTTCCCATTTAGACTAAGTAAACTGAGGCTCTCAGGGACTCAGCGATTTGCTCAAAGCCATACACTGAGTCCCAGCCCAAGTCTCCAGACTTGGGCACCCTGCTGCCTCCCAGAGAAGGAGGGTGGGTGGCAAAGCCCCAGGTGTAGTGCCACTGTGCAACTCTTTGTATCTTTTAAAAAAAAAAAAAATTTATTGCTGAAAGTATTACCTATGTCCTTTTCCCCCCAATGACCTCTTCTAGCCCCACCCCAGGCCTTCACCACCCTATTGTCTGTGTCCAGGGGTTATGTATCTTAAACCTTCTTCAGGCAGTAACTCCCTAAGGCTTGTGGGCCCCAGGGCCTCTTGCTTCAGAAGTACCTGACTCTCAGTTCTCTGGTACAGTTTTCCCCAAAGTGGAAAAATGCTATACCTTCAAATGTCTGCTTGAGGGACTAAGGCTGCCCTAAGTCCTGGCAAGAACACTCCGGACTTTGCGATGCCAGTGGCCAGGTGGCAACCTCACCCTGCCTTGGGTTTCTCAGTCTGCTGCAGTGAGAGGGGGCAGTGAAGGCTATGTAGTTTTCCAGGCAGAGGAAAGAAGATATGATGCAAAATTTCATTCTTTGTTTTTTCCTTCAGGTGGAGAGGATATTAGAGAATGGGTGGGGGGAAAAATGCTTTATTTTTTCATTGTAGACTCACCTCCTGTAACAACTATTTGGGTCAGGGCCAAAGGGGTTGTGGGGCACACCCAGGGTGGATTGAACGAGCCCATGTTTCCCTTGGGGAAACAGACGCTGCACGGACATCTTTGCAGCCACATCTATTCCATAATTTCCTTCCGTGATTACAAGTCAGAGGCTATTTGCTTGTTTCCTGTTTATTTGTAACTAGAGGCCAATGCACGAAATTCGTGCAAGAGTAGGCCTTCCTTCCCCAGGCTGCTGGCACCAGCTTCCCTCTGGCACCCAGGACCCAGGCTTCCCTCGCAGCCCCGGCTTTGTCCGGAAGGTCGTCTGGAAGGACGTCCAGAATGATGTCAGGTCTAAGTATCATATTATGCTTTTATTATTATAGATACCATAATAGGCACCTTCACACTCACCTAGACACAAAATGTAATGGGGCACCAATAATCTTAGTAATCAAGATAATACTGTAATTTTTAAAATCAAAATTAATGCAAAAGAATGATAAACCAAATAATGTTTTAAATAGTTAGAATCTGGCTTTTCTTTTTGCATCCAATTTTAGTATGACTCAGCACAGCACTGCTACTGATCTTGTCCCCACCCTGCCCCACCATCACTCCTTTTCTCTTCTCAGGGGCATAAATAAACCATCCCCCTACATTACATCATGTGTATAAGCAGTGTTTCTTTTCCATTGTTGCTTATTTTGTCAGTGTTTGTTGATTTATTTTTCCCAGTGAAAAATATGTGGATACCTTGAATTAGGACAGAATACATATATTACCCAATTAAATTTATGAAAATTAATATTTTTTTATTCAGCCATTTTGCACTTATCAGGAATTAAAATGAAGGGAGGAATAGATGTGCTTTTCCATTCTTAACGTAGTACAGCTACACACTACATATTCTAAAAGTATGGAAAACTACACACAAGTACCCTGGTAGGTGTGGCTCAGTTGGTTGGTGTCATCCAGGCACCGACAGGTTGCTGGTTTGATTCCCCATCAGGGCACATGCCTGGGTTGTGGGCTCAATCCCGGATAGGGGGTGTGCAAGAGGCAGCTGATCGATGTTTCTCTCTCCCTCTCCCTTCTTCTCTCTCTAAATGTCAATAAAAACATTTTTAAAAAGAAAAAAAAAACTACACACAAGTCAGATGAACCCCCAACTCCCACTCAGCACTCCTCCTCCATTCCTTTTTGGGACATCATGTCCTGTGTTTAGAAGCTGGGGTTGTGGGGCACACCCAAGTAAACTTTCAAATATGCAAGTCAGTGCCCGCCCGCCTGCCCCCCCCCCCTTCACGTCCTACTCACACCTCCTCTCTAGGCTCAGCACTTACAACCAGTGCTGCACTGAGCCCTTCCCAGGTAGTAAGTAACTCAACGCCCCAAGCGAGGAATTACTATTAAAATGACTTCCCATTTATAGAGAGGCAAACAGGCACAGTGCAGCGACCAGGCAGTGAGAGAGCCAGGGTGGGAACTCCTGGCCTCTGGCCATGCTGACCCGTCTCATGTCAGGCTCCTTCGGGCTCCCAGGACCTTGCATAAACCCTGCCCTCCACCAGCAGGCCCACCCCTATCAGCTTGGCGAGCTCCCCCTCCTCACCACTCCTCCCAGCCTACCTGCTAACTTGTTCAACTGATCGCTCATCCTGTCATTCAGCCCTCACAGCTTCCCCTACTGGACCAACACAGATGAAATGCACTGGAGAGGGAAGGGAAAAGATTCCCCCAAGTTCTGGAAAACAACAAGAGTAACAAGGTGTGAAGTGACATGAAACCACTGCAGGGAGGGCCACCATGCCCAACATCCAGCCGGTGGAAGAACAGTGAGCTGACTCTTCCCCGGGCTCCGGGCACCACTTGGATTTCAGCCTGCTGTTCCCAAGGCAGCCGAGAGAGAGGCCTTGGGGTGCAGCTCTGTTGCCGATGGACGATGGACGTGGGTCCTTGCGGTGTTGAGAAAAAAAATCCTTTTGGGAGACCCACAAGGGAGGATGAGGTCTGGTGGTAAGATTCATTTGGGTGGAAGTAGAAGGCAGTTTCCCATGTCCCATCGCTGTCCCTCCTGCCATGGGACATCAGGGCCAGAAATAGACCCAGCATCCAGAGACCCTGGGCCACGTTAAAGCTGAGTCCAGTCCACAGTTTCTCACCACCCGGCTAGCTTGGTTCGGGTTCCTGGCGGCAATCCTAGCTGTGCTGCTGTATCCAGGCTCTGCCTGGAGCCTGTGTTTAGAGAATGGCCATGGGACTGCGGAGGCCACATGGCTATGGAGTGCGAACAAGTGAAGGAAAGGGTGAGCGTGTGCTATTGCGAGGGAGGGAGGGAGGGACTGGCTTTGTTTCCTGGGATTAGATTACCTGGGTTTGGGAAGGACCCGTGTATTCAAAGTAACCTATCAACTTCCAAGCTTCCGGAGCTTCTGATGGGACCACCCCAACCAATCCATTCTTCCCCCAGGCTTGACTGACAGTCCTCTGTGGTCATTTGGCTTCTATGCGCATGCCTCATAGAAGCACCTCCTACTCCGCACTGTGTACCTCCCCCTTCATTGTTCCGTCCCTTGCCCCAGTGATTGGCAGGAAAGGAGCAGTGGTTCCCTGGGAGTGTGTGAAGATGTAACTTCCTGGTGAAACAATAATGTCTGATTCCCTTTGCTTTCTTCCTTTAATATCCAGCTACCTACACAACACCTGGGCCTCAGGGACCAGATAGGGGCTTGTAGGGGTCTGAAAGCCTGAAGGGCATCCTGAGAAAGCCACCTCTGACCTCCCTAATAACGTCCAGGAGGAGGCTGGCCTGGGGCTGAGGGGAAGTGGAGGTACAGTCCCCCTCTTGGAACGAGGCCCAACACAGCCAGTGGCCAGGGGGTGGGGAGTGGGAGAGTCAGAGGGCTTCCTCCCCCTTTCACTTCTCCCAGCCCTGCATCCTGGGATTGCAGAGCCAGCTGCTGCCAGGCCTCTCCTCTGTCCTGCCTGTGGCCCAGCCTGTCCCGGTGCCTGGGGTCATGGGCAGGGACGATCAGACACTTCAGCCATATGAACAGCCTTCCTGAGAGAGTAAGTGCTCAGTGAATGAGTGCTAGAAATGCTATGGCTCAGAAGCCAATCCTCACTTGGCCTGAGGGGGAAGCAGCCTGTGTCCTCCGGTCAGCCCTATCCCACTCAACATCCTCCAGGGCCCCCAGGCCAGGCAGTTGGTCAGTGTGACTTCCCCAAGAGGAGCCCAGGGGGAAGCTGTGCCCTGAGGGGAGTCCTGCTCCGGGGCAGGGGTGTGATGAGGAGCTCGGCTGGGAGATTTCAGGGCCCCCACAAACAGGGGTTGCCTACTCAAGACCCATAGACCCAGGGCAACCCCTAATCCCTGAGTAGCCCTTGCTGGGCACCTAAACCTCTCCATGAGGGTCCCCAACTCCAGAAACTGTCCCTACACCCCATCTCACCATCTTCCCGGGGCTCACGTTCCCAGTGAATTCAAGCTTTATTGCCACACAGACTCTGCTGCTCCCTCCTGGCCATCTCTGTGCCTGTGAGAAGGTGGCGTGGTTTTAGGAAGCAAGCGGCCAGGGAGAGCCAGAGTGGAGGGGAGGGGGACCTGGGGAGGAGGCTAAGAGATCCCACCCCAGGTTTCCCTGAGTGGTGCCCAGCCCAGGGCTGAGGGGCTGGTTTGTGCACGGGGGAGGAAGCTCATCCTAGGTAACCCTCCTCGGGGCCTCCAAGCACACCAGGGTGGGGAGCCTCAATGAGTCTCTTCCACACACCACGATGCCCTGGAGGGCGCAAGGAGCACACAATGGAGCACGTGGTCGACCAAACCACATGCGTAGTCCACAGGGAGCCCGTGGCCCAGCGTCAGTCAGCAGTCCAGGCCAATGGACACCAGCAGGTCCTCAAGTGCATGCAGCCGCCGCTCCATCTCCTTAATGTTGCTGTAGGTCTGCACCACGCTGGTGATGTGGAAGCGGATGTCATCTACCAGAGGGATGGAGTCCTGCTCCTGCCGGCCTCTCACAGCCGCCGCCTCCTCCCTCACGGCCTCCGAGAAGTCCTCCTGCTCCACCAGCTGTGAACAGGCACACTCAGGGCACACCGCTGCTTGCCACCCACCACAGCCTGCCCCCACCCACTGAAGCTCCCACCGGCCCACCTTCTCGATAACCTTGGCCATGTACTCGGTGCACTGGTCCTCGAGGCGTGCCAGGCGGAACAGCTTGGCCACACGCCACAGGCCCACCACACTGTCCTCATCCAGCAGCTGGGCCAGACTGCGGCCACACAGTCGTTTCAGGCCCGGCAACAGGTACATGTCGGCCATGCTCAGCACATCATAGGCCACCTCCGGGGGCACCTGCAGTGAAAAAAGGGATGAGGGAGGGTGCACCCTAAGGTCAGCAAGGCCTCTCAGGGGCTGGCAGCAAGGCTGGGACCTGCTGGCCAGAAGGTGGAGGCTTCGGGCAGAGCAGGAGCTTCCTCCCCTTGCCAGGTACCTGACCCAGACCCCTGCAGGCATCCGTGGGACCAGAAGGGACACAGAGTCTGGGGTTCCCATGGCTCAGGCAGGGCAGAGCCTGGGCTCTGAGTCACACAGACCTGAGCTTGGAAATTCTAGCTGTGGGACCTTGCGCAAATCACTTCACCTCTGTGCTTCAGATCCTCTGTGAGATGCAGACACAATCATGTCTGCCTTAAAAGGCTGCCAGAAAAGTGACAGAAGTTGCTTCTGTAAAAACTGAGGCAAGGACCCTACTAAAAAGGTGGGGGAGTACCTATTCACCAGCTCCTTCCCACCCACAGAGGCTGTGGGATGTAGGGCACAGCCACAGCTGTACCCTGTGCTGGGAGAGACCATGTGCTCCACCCAGACTGTGGATGGCCACAGGGAGCAGGCTGGAAACGGAGCAAACAGGACCTCTGCTAAGCCCCTCACAGGCCATGTGCATGGTGCTTACTTGTGCCAGGCACTGTACTTGCAACATACACGTTCATTTGCATAAGACCTTAGGAGCTAATAACTATCAGTACCACCCTTTTCTAGAGGGGGAAACTGAGGCACAAAACAGTTGAGTAACTAGCCCAAGATCATGCAGCTCTGGGGTAGGGGTGAGGCTAACCCAGAGTAAAACCAGGTTCGGAGCCCAAGTCCTTGCTCTGAGTCGTTAAGAAGTTGCCCTCTGGGTGGCAAAGCTCTTTCTAGGGTCAGGATGGGCCAAGGTGGATGCTAGGTGGCAGGGGCCAGAGAGCTGAACTATACCGCAGGAGAAATGAAATAAAGAGGTAGGAGGGGTTCTCTAAAGGGCTAGGTGGTAAATACTGTGCCACAGGGTCTCTGTTACAACCACTCGGCTTTGCCATTGTGCAAAACCACCAGACAGTAGAGAAATGAATGGGTATGGCTGTGTCCCAGTAAAAATGTATTAATGAAATGGGCTGTATGTGGCCTGCAGCCCAAGATGGACTGGCCTGCCAGAGGGAACTCACCTCCACCTGAAGGAGGAAGCAGCTTCTCTTCTGTAAGCTACCATATTTGGGGGCCTCTTTATTACAGTAACCTTTGCGTGTGCGCACACACACCCTGCCAGAGGACACCCTGCCAGAGGGTATGCTGGTCTATCTGTTGCTGCCCATGTCACCCTATGTTAGGGGGGGCCTTGGGGCAGGTGAAGACACAGGGAGGCAGAGAGCCTTAGGGGTCTGCAGCAAACTAAAGGCAGGGGCTCAGGGCTTCCCACTATTGTGGGAACCCAGCGTCACTGTCCTCTGGCTGAAGAAGCTGGGGGCCCTACGTGGCTGACACTACGTCCCTCAGTGTCAAGTGTCCATGACATAGGTCTTGTCACTCATTCCCGTCGTGGATCTAATAAGGACGCCTCTGCCTGAAAGAAAAATCGAAGTGGGCCCCACACTCGCTCTCCAGCCTCATGGGAAACCTGTCCCTCAGAGCCAGTGAGGACCTGGGCAGACCCTTGAAGCCCCACAGTGACATGGGCTGTGTACCTGTCCTGACTATTGTGCCCCCCCCCTTGCCCCTGGCACAGTGCACACAGCCCACCCCAGTCCGCACCTCGGTGTGGTTGGTGTATATGTAGTAGAGCACATGGGTGAAGACGTGGGGCGTGAGGCCATGCAGGGTGATGGCTGGGAGGCCACCAGAGGCCTCTAGCCCTTCATTCTCTCGGAAGTGGTCATCCAGCAGGGCCCGGAAGTAGTCGCTGCGGCCACAGAAGAAGGCCTGGGGGAGGCTGGGCTTAGGAAAGGCCAGGGCCTGGGCTGTGCCCACAGAAGCTGGCCTAGGGCTTAAGACAGGGGTTTAGGGAGCTGTGGGGTGGACAGCACCTTGTGGCAGAGGAAGCTGCAACCCTCCACTTGGAAGCAAACATCAGGACAGCTGTTGAAGCCATCAGGGAAAGGGAAAGGCAACTCCCCAAGATCACCCTGGGGGATGGGAGAGGAGACACCATTAGATAATGTAGGTGAGAGAAGGCAGAGTGGCTGGCCTCAGCCAAGAGCCCACTCTAGCTTGATCCTGGAGGGGTGAACTGCAACCTCATTTGCAGATTTAAATACAAGACAAACAACAAAAGTAAACAACTAGGCTCAGAAAAGGGAAGTGAATGGCTCAAGCCACATAAGGAACTAAACCCCAATGTGGGGCTTGCCTACCACAGCTGTTCCCAGGTAAGTCACCTGCCCACCAGGCCCAGTCCCAGGCCCCTGTGTGCTTACTCGGAGCTCAGGGGGCAGGGCACAGTCAGCCAATAAGGCCAGGTCCTCCCGGAGCCGGGGGTCCTCTGCGGGGGGCCTCATGCTCAGCACCTTCACATGAGTGCCTGGCTTGGACGCCACTGCAGAGATAGTGCAGCTTCAGGAAGCCAGGTTGGCCCTGCCAGTTCTTGCCCAGAGCCCTGGACCCCAAAGTCTGGACGTACCAAACTCAGACACTTCCTTGCACTTGGCCTCCAGGTCGTTGAGCAGATCCAATAGCTGGCACTGCTTGGCCAGGCGCTCACAGTCACTGATGTGTTCCACACCGACATCCAGGCCACCTGGGTGCAGCGTGGGAGGCTCAGCGCCTGAGAGCGGCCGTTAGCAGTGCCCAGGCACAGCGTTTCATAGGTGGTCCCTCTGCTGAGACTTCTGGGCCTACATGCTGCCTTAATTTCCCCACAAGAGCCACTGTCTGAGTTCTACAGACCCCAGAACAGATAAAAGGGGGCTCAGTTTTTGGGTGAAATAAGCTCTTACTTAGCAGAGCCCAGCTCATTGTCTCCCAACCCAACCCAGGAGGCAACTGGAACTGCCTTGCAATGCAGGGGACAAAGCACCAGGTGGTAGGTCAGCCCAAGGCTACAGCTGGACCTGCTGCTGGACAGAAACGCAGCCCTCTCCCTGCCCGCCCGACCCAGGCCTGGGGTGTCACCTGTGTACAGGTACTGCAGCAGGGCCCCAAAGGCCACAGCGTTGATCTGCAGGCAGAGAGCCGGGAAGGAAGGTCAGAAGCCTGGTCCGGCACAAGCCCCCCGCTGCCCCTCTGCTCTCCCGCCCAGAGAGGGATGCACCAGTGGATGTCTGAGGACCACGATGCTCTTGCCCTTCCACTTGGTATCCAGCATGTTGGCAAAGTAGCTGCTACGTGCACCCAGAATGCAGCGATGGGCCCGGAAGGGCTTCCCGTGCACCACAAAGAGCACATCACTGTGGATGCCTTGATCCAGAAGCCTGGGGGGGGGGGGCGGGAGGGGGGTAGAGAACAGGTGGAAGAGGGCTCAGGAGAGTGCCTCTCCTCCGTCTCACCATTCCAGTCCCTCATATCATCCTGTAGGAAGGCTCTCAGCCCCCTGCAGGCCACACCCACCACAGACGCACTGGGCAAAGGCCATCAGATGCCCCACGCTCCATCTCACCGTTGCAGGAATTCATCATAGTAGTCCCGCCTCCTGGAGGAGGGTGTCACTTGCTTATAATCAAGCAGGGCCCGGCGGATGGTATCACTTGCAGCCCCATAGAAGCAGCGTTCACCGTGGAAGGTGTTGGCCTCACAGCGGGCTCCTAAGGGCAGCAGAGCTCATCAGTTAGCAGGGCCATGGGGTGGCATGCTGCAGCTGAAGAGGGGCCTGGGGAAATCCTAATCTTCATCCTCCTCCTCCATTTCTCCCTACATGTAGGGCCCATAGCCCTAGAGACTCCTTCCTAAATGACCCTGGGCCCACTCTGACCCCAGGGCTCAGGCACACAGGCAAAGTCCTGTACACTCACATACACATATTCACTCACACATACCACAAACAACACAAAACAGAATAGGCTCCTGTCCTCACTGAAGTGACACTCCAGTGAGGCAGAAGGACAATAAACAGATTAACAAATGATATCAGGTGCTATGAAGAAAAACAAAGCAAGATGATGGGTGACTGTGATAGCAGCTGCCAGAGAGGGAGGCCAAGGAAGGGCACTGTGGCGGTGACAATGTACAGAGACCTGAATCAAGTGAGAGAGTTGGCCATGCAAAGATCTGGGAAAGGGCATTCTAAACAGGAGGACTAGCACGTGTAAAGGCCCTGAGGCAGAAGCAAGCTTGGAGCGCTGGAGCACCAAGGAGAAGACCGGTGTGGTTGGCACAGTGAGCACTTGGGAGAACCAAAGAGGAGGCCAGAGAAGGAAGAGCAGGCCATGTAGCAGCTCCCAGGCAAAGCAAGGTATTCTAGTTCTATGCTAAATACAGTGGGAGCCATTAGAGGATTTTAATAAGCTCATCACATTTGTTGAGCTCCACTTGGCTACAACATAAAAAACAGACTGTAGGTGGGGCAGAAGGGGCAGCAATAAGACCAGTGATGAGGCTGGCACTGCATCCAGGGAGAGATGGTCCAGGGAGAGATGCTGTAGCTGGGTTAGGCAAGAGCAATGGAGATGGAAAGTGGACAGAGGAGAGAATAGGTCCTGAAAGTAGAGCTAACAGTACTTGCTAACTGGGTGTAGGGGTGAGGGAGGGGACTTCAGGGTGTTTGCAAATGTGTACACATGCTCTAGAGCCCTTGAACACACGAACACACGTACACACACACACACACACACACACACACACACACACCGGTGGATGGTATTCCTGTCCCTTTCCCTCACCATTGGCCAGAAGGTAGAGTACCAGTTCTTCATGCCCACATAGACAGGCATAGTACCTGAGGGGGAGAAGGAAGGAGTACTGGGAGGCAGCTGTCAGGACGGAAGGGGCTGCCCCACCCACCCTGACCACCCTCCCCTAGCACTCACAAGGGGGTACTATCCCACTTGTCCCATACATTCACATCCACGTCTCGCTGCTCCAGCAGGTACCTGGGCAGGGAAAGGGGAGGTCAGAGCCTGGGTCAGGACAGGCTCATAGTCTGGGAGAGAAGACACCTGTGTAAGGGGAAGGAGGGAAGACATTCTTTTTGGCTGAAGGAAGTCTCCCCCACGTGAGGGCAGATGACAGGCAGATGAGAGCAGTAAAGACATTCCAAGCAGAAGGGCCAGTGAGGCAGGATGTAGAGGTGGGAACACAAAAGGCAGACCCTGAGCTGAAGAGGCTGGAACTGGCCTGCAGGCATTTGGGAGTGAGGAGGTGGCCCCTGCTCTGCTTCGACAGGACCCTCTGGCAGCTTGGGTCCAAAGAGGAAGCTGCTTGCAGGCATTCTGGTGGCATGGAAGCATGGAAAGAAGTAGACCGATTCGAGAAGGCGGAAGTCAGGAGGAGGTAGCTGATGGAATGTCCAGGAAAGGGGGTCATCATGGATGGTGGTGGAGCCTCACTGAGCAGGGCCGCCTTGGGGGGCATCCAGGTTGCACGAAGCAGTGCGGAGCAGCGTTTAGCGTTGGGAGTTACCAACTAACTCCTAGGGGCACCGATGTGAGGGAGGGGTCAAGGGAAGCTGTGGGCGTAAGTAATGAGGAAGGAAGGGCCAAGGAAGACAGGTTCCCCACCCCCAATAGGGCACTGTCTCCCTTCGACAGAACCATTGAGATGGCGATTTCAGCGCCATTATTTGCTTTAGCTACATTTATGAATTTCTGAATCCCCGGTGACCAGAGGCCGATTCTGGTCCCCACATGTTCCCAACGCCAGGTCCAGAGGCATGAGAGGAACCACATCGGGAGTCCCAGGCCTGCCCCCAGTCTGCCCCCAGCACTCGGAGGGTGAACTTCCTCTCCGCCCACTTCTCCTCCCGGCCTTCCGTGGCGGTCTTCTCCAGCACCTCCTCGGGGACCCGCCCCCGGGTACCCCCGCTGGGGAGGCTGCGGTGGTCCCTCCGTGGCCTGTGAGGGGGCGGCTTTGGGGGGGATCGGGTGCTGAGGCCAAGGCGCCCGCCTGTCCCGCGGCCGTCCCCTGCACACCCAAGGCTGGAGGCGCTCTGAGGGCGCCGCACTCTCCCGGGGCTGCGGGGTCCTCACCGCACTCGACCCACGTCTCCCTTCCTGCAGCTGGTGAAGAGGTCGCTGATATCCATGGCGCAGACGCGGCGGACGCACTGACGCTCCGGAGCCGGACGTAAACAGGCGCCGGCCCCGCCACGCCCCGCTCGCCACGCCCCTCCCTCCCGCTCGCCACGCCCCTCCCTCCCGTTCGCCACGCCCCTCCCTCCCGTTCGCCACGCCCCTCCCTCCCGCTCGCCACGCCCCTCCAGCGCTAGCCCCGCCCCCGTCCCACCAGCCCCGCCCCTCCTCCCGCTCGCCCCGCCCCACCAGCGCCCGCCTCGCAGCAAAAATCAAGTCAGGCAGGCGGACGGGTTGGGCCCGGCGTGAGCTCCGGGAAGTTTTAATGGGGGTCCCGGGACCCGCCCCTCGGGACGTGGGTTGGGGTGGGGAAGGCTGTGCCATTATCGTTTCGGGTGGAGAGTGGGAGGAGCCGGCACCGGGAACCGGGCTGCGGAGGGTGCCGAGGCAGGGGAAGGAAGGGGCGTGACTGCGCCCTGGGTCCGCCTTGCTTGTCCCGGCCCTGCGCCGGCGTCCGTCTCACAGGTGCGTGTCCTCCTCAAACACGTCCGAGTCCTCGGGGTCCCGCTTGCCCCCCATGAGCGCGCTCCAGCCCCCCGGGCCGTTGACGGCCCCGCCGCCGTTCAGGCTGGGCTGCTTCTCCTGCATCTCCGACTGGCTGTCGCTGGCCACGTCCAGCGTGGGGTTGTCGTGGCAGCCGTTCTCTACGAAGCGCAGCTCCTCGCCATGCGACTGCGGGCAGGGACCAGGCTGCTGGGCGAGGGCCTCGGCCCGGGCCCCAGCCCAACCCACCAGCTGCACAACGTGCCCCGTTGACCTGACCTGTGACCTTGAACAAGTCACTTCATTGCTCCTTCCCTAGTCTGTAAGACCCGACACAGGGAACCCCAGGGACCTTCCGCAGATGCCACTTCCCTCCTGCTCTCTTCTGCTCTGTTCCCACAGCCCAAATCCTTTCTTAAAATAATTCTTCTGATCCTTTGACTAACACCAGCTGATCCCTCTCAACAGCCTCCTGATAGACTCCAAGGGACTCCTGGGAAAGGGCGTCTTGCCCTGCCCTCTCCTTTGTGAGGAGTCTTTCCTGGACCCCTGTGCTCTGCTGACCCAGGGCTTCTAGGGAGACATCCAAATGAGCTCAGGCCTGCAGGGCCACCCTGCCCCAGGAGGGGCTGGTGCCATGGAGGGCTCCTGCAGGTGGGGCTGGTGCCCTGCACAGAAGGTCCACTGAGATGCAGGCTCTGGACGAGTGGCCTCACCTGCAGTACCCCAACCCAGGCCATTACTGCCAGCCCACCTGAGATGACAGAGTCTGCAGATGACAGCTTGCGGGGCACTCCCATCTCCACCAGCACTGCCCCCAGCCCACGACCTCTGCCCCACCTGCCCCCACACTCACCACATGTTTGAGCTTGGGCAGCCGGCGCTGCCAGCAATTGTAGAGCAGGCCCAGCACGATGATGATCACGCAGATGGCACCGATGACCACCAGCACCACAAAGAGCGTCCCGTAGTCACTGCGCACCTGGCTGGCCCGGGCCTGGCAGCTGCTGGTTGTGGAGTAGTTCTGGATGCCAATCTGGGGGTGGGAGGGGCCAGGCTCCTCAGCTGAGGCCCTGGGTGCCATGGCTCCCACCCCCGTAGGGCTGGGGCTTAGGAACAGGGACAGGCTTTGAGAAGCTGGCACACTCCTGGCTCCTGAAGCTCCCTGAGGGGCCTGATCAGTGTTCATGAGGGACTCTCTCTGCCCTATGTCCACCCTGTTCCCCTGGGGGCAGCTCCAAGCCTCTCTACCCTACATTTCTATTGCATGCTCCCCCCACACCCCCAGCATGGTACTGCCTGACCCTGACCCTGTGGGAAAGAAGTGTGGCTCAAAATCCATCAGGTGTGACCCTACCCCCCACTCCCCGCCCCTGACTGAGGCTGCCCACGCTCATGCTGCCAGTCATGATCCAAACTAGATTGAGTCTCCACACCTGTCCCACCAGTTTAAAAAGGAAGAAAACAGACAAGGGCAGCTGTGATCCCCTTGCCACACATCCTCCACCACACGACACCATTGAATTAGGCCCCTGGGTATTCTGGTATTATCCTGGTCATTATGGGCCAGAGACAGTGCAGGGGATACTGGGACAGCCCACAGGGGCCACCCCAGCCTCCCAGCTCCCTCCCCTTTCCCACTGGAGTGGTCACCAATGGTATCTAGCTGCCCAACCCTACTCCCACACTGCAGGTTGTCTTAGGTGGGCCTGCTTTCTCTGGTCCAGAGGCTGCTGTGCCCTGACCTGGCCCAGCAGATGTTCTCTCCACAAATCAGCAGCCAGGCAGAAAGGGAGCAAAGGTGAGGTTCCCTCCTCAAAAGATAGGTGCTCTTTCCTGGCTCCCAACGCAGAGCTGGGAGCCCCCTTTTTGCCTTGCACTCCCCTTTCAAATGCCAGTTATTCAGCTCTCCTTTGATTTCTGTGAATCGCCTATATATTTCCACTACCTTCCTCTATTGACTGAAATTATTAAGGGTCCATATTTCTTGCTAGAACTTGCTAAATTTGCCCACTGATATACTTCCAAATGCCCGGCATGCCTTTGGCCATGTCAGTCAGCATGAAGTGTCCAGTAAAGCCAGAACACCCAGGGACTGGGAAAAGAGTCAGGAGAGTCTATAAAAAAAGATCAAGGGCAGCCTGTTCCCCACCAGTTCTCAGGGTTCACAAACCACGACTTTCACAACCAGAACAGCCCTTAGTATAGACACTGCATTGTGGTGGAAGATCAGCGTCTTGAGTGATTCAGGCCTAGTCCAAAGCCTGGCTCTTCTACTACTACTAGCTGTGCAATCTCAGGTGAGTCACCACCTTCCCTGGGCTCCCGCTCTAACCTTAAATGGAGCACCGAGCACCGAGGGTACTCAGTAGGGTGCCTTATTTGTGCTCACAAGCCCTGGGGCTGTGGTCAGGAAACCGAGCACCGTCTGGCACTCAGTAATGATTCAATATGCTTTGCTGATAAAAAAAAAACAACAACAACAAACAACAAAAACCCAGAAACCCCACAGAATCCACCTCTTCGCCCTGAGTGTACTGAAGAGACAGAACCACAGTCATGCACAGTTCATCTTTGCTGTCAAATATTACACAGCCCTCAATATGAAGGAAGACTGGCCCTAGCTAGTTTGGCTCAGTGGACAGAGTGTCAGCCTGTGGACTGAAGGGTCCCAGGTTCAATTCCAGTGAAGCGTACATGCTCAGGTTGGGTTGCGGGCTCAATCCCCAGTAGGGGGTGTGCAGGAGGCAGCCGATCAGTGATTCTCTCATTATTGATGTGTCTATGATTCTCATCCTTGATGTTTCTATCTCTCTCTCCCTCTCCCTTCCTCTCTGAAATCAATAAAAAAATTTTTTTTTTAAAAAAAAAAAAAGGAGGACTGATGACAGATTACTGGATTTCACAGTGAGTGGAAGGGGTTTTGTTAGAGATGGTGACTGTCCCTGGGAAGGGAAGTGAATGAGGAACAGGAGGAACAATGGGGACCTGCCCCTCCTATCAGCCATGGCTCTGCTCCACCATGCACAGGTGGCCAGCCTGTCTCCTCAGCCACAGTCTCCAGGACGGGCCAGAGGCTGGGTCAGGGGTGAATCTCAAGAAGACAGGCCTGTCTGCTGTGTCCTGAGCCCCGCCCCTCACCCCCAGCTGGCCCCCAGCTGGCCAAGCACTGCAGACTCTCACGGTCTCCGAAGAAATGCCCAGGCCTCGTGTGCTTTCTCCTGCGGTTCTAGAGCCACAGCACGTGCTCCCACCCATCAGGCTTCTGAACAGTCCCTTGGCCAGACATAATCGTAGTGTTTCTCCCACTATCTACCCAGAAAACTCCCAGCTGGCAGTCCCTGGCTGTCCCATGCACAGTGCAGTTGATAGCTAAGTGCTCATATACTCTGTCTCTCTCATGGGGGCGGTGTCTTAGGAGACCTGAAAGGAAGAACTACAGAGTAAGAGTTTGTGTTTTGCTCCTTGCACCACATGGTGCAGGCCACCCTTCTGCGCTCAGGGATGGTAGCCCGGCTGCCAGAGCTTTAAGGAACAGGACGGGAACTCGTCCCCGCCCTCTTACCTCCACCAGACTCCTGCGGATATCACCCAGCATAGAAAGGACATCTTGAGTGGGCATCACCCCTGGGGGGAGACAGCATCATCAGCCCAGCCTTGGCCACTGGGGCGCTCCCCCTTTGGACTCCTGGTCCCCTTGGACAACCTCTGGCCTGAGTTCTAGAGCCTCACTCCCTGGCTCCCTGGTATATACACAACCACTCTCTCCTCTGCTTGCTGCCCACTGATTGACTCATTAAGAAGATTCAGCCAGAACCGGTTTGGCTCAAAGGATAGAGCGTCGAAAGGTCCCAGGTTCGATTCCGGTCAAGGGCATGTACCTTGGTTGCGGGCATATCCCCAGTAGGGGGCGTGCAGGAGGCAGCTGATCGATGTTTCTCTCTCATCGATGTTTCTGGCTCTCTATCCCTCTCCCTTCCTCTCTGTAAAAAATCAATAAAACGTATTTAAAAAAAAAAAAGAAGAAGAAGATTCAGTGAGTGCCTACTAAGTAACAGGTGTGATACCAGGCGGTCACTTCCACAGCTCCTTAAGTCTGCATTCTGAACACATTCCTTCTCAGCCCGCCACAAAGTATACAGTGCCGCTGTCTGGCACCTGCACTGAAACTACACTCTTCCCCCTCCTATTCCCAGTGTTCCCACCTTCCTCCTCCTCCTGCCTTCAAGCTTGTTGTTGGTACTCCTGGATCCTAAACTAGGGGCTCAAGCAGCACCTCATCCTGCTATCCTAAAAGCCCACCCCACGTCCAAAAGCCCTGGCTGCACTTTCTCACAGCTCTGCGGGGGAGCTCTCGTGGCCTTGGGAAACCTGTGCTGGTTTGGCCTGCCCCCCACTGCCTTCTTGGACCCTCTCCCCAAACATACCAACGCCCCCCCTCTTGTGGGTGCCCCTCCCCCCCGCTCACCCTGCTCGCCCACCAAGGTCATTAGAAGGTGCTGCTCCTTCTCACTGGGCTTGCTCAGGGAGATGTGCCAGTCCCCGTGGTGGCCGCTACCGTGCCGGGGTAGCACCTCCTCCACCAGAGCCAGGAACTGCAGTCCCCAGTGCTGCCGAAACACCTCCTACAGGGGCAGAAAGAGAGCCTATGCTCAGTGCGGGAGACAGCTCTAAATACCCCCGCCTGAGACCCAGCCCCACTCCAACCTCCGCCCATCAGCCAAACGCTGGGAAAGGCCATCTGGCTATTTGAGAGGGGGCTGATCTGGACCACTGGAAAGGCTGTGAGCTTTGCCATCTAGAGGACTGTGGGTTTGTTGCCTACAGGCATCTAGGTGCTCCTTCCCACCTTGGCTTTGCGCCATGAGGAGGGTGTGGGGCCTATCCAGGGATACCCCCGCAGTTAAGCTGGCGGTACAGATAGGCCCACATATGATGACAAGTCCAGGAAGTGAGTGTGTAGCACGCGAAGGAGTATGGAAGACTGCTCATGGTGCGTCCGTGTTCAAATGTATAGTGTAAGGAATGAATATTTTGGGGTGCAGGGATAAAAAAAACCAATAAGATATTTTCAACCATACAGCCACCAAAGATCAGGAGGTGAGGTGGGAAGCAGTCTAACTGTGCTCATCTCTCTTCTGTCATTGTAGAGATACAGCATAAAGTTGGGGAATCAAGAAAGATGTCTGAGTACTCTAATGCTGGTGGTGGTGGCCAGAAGAACTAAGCAGAGATGGTTAAAATGGTAATCCCCCACCCCCAAAAAAGCAGGGCTGGGAGCAAGAGGAGGGATGTAAGGAGACTTCTTTCTCATCTGACACTCTCTTGTACTGTTCAGATTGTCTTGGGGCGGGGGGGGGGGGAGTATATATATATTCCTGGCACTGAGCAGGTATTCAGTGAGTGGCAGGAGCTCAGGCTGGGGCTGGAGACCAGGGCCCTGCCTCTGGCTCCCAGCCTGCCATTGTCCCTGCCTAGCCCCATGTGGGATGAGACCCTCCTTTGGCCCTGTGACTGCTACCCACTCCCCGCATCCCTAAGCCCTAGCTCCTCTCCCTCCTGTACCTGGGAAGTCAACTTCTGGAGTCCAAAATTCCCTGCCAGAGACACCCCTGTCAGCTGCTCAGCTCTCTCTTGAGTGCCCTTCTGTGAAGCTACAAGCCAGGGCTGCCGTAAGGCACAGGCATCTCACCAGGCCACCCCTCTGGGGCCGCTGACACTCCTAGTCTCTTTCTGTTAGAGCCCAAACTAATGAGCCTTCCCTGGACGTCATGTCAACCTGAAGGCCACTAGGATGGCAAGTGCCAGGTTCAGGCTCAAGCTTTGGCACTCACTGGCCTAACAGAAATCCAACTCAGTTTTGAATTTGGAAGAAGATTGGTACCTGGAGATAGCCAAATGCAGCTAGAAAGTCCCAGTTCCTGAAATGGTTCTTAACATCTTCGTGTGTGTGTGTGTGTGTGTGTGTGTGTGTGTGTGTGTGTGTGTAGGGAAGAGGTGCAAGCTCACACCTGCCTGAGCAGGTACACAGAATGCACTGTGTTCAAGCAGCCCTACTGCTTGCAAAAAAAAACAACCCACCCTCCTGTCACAGGTAGTGCCTCCCCCATGTGTGCATGCCCCACATTTCCTCGGGTCCAGCTGTCTGCCTGGCTGGATCATCATCGTAAGCCCAGGCTGTTAGGACCAAAGCCCACATTTTCAGATGGGGCAACTGAAGCTCAGAGAGATGCAGTATTTTGCTAAAGGTCATGGAACTGACAAATGGCAGAACCAGGATTTGAACCCAGATGATTTAGATTCCAAAGCCAGGGCTTTTCTCCCAGGCCACCGACACTTAGTTCATACCATAATCAATGGTATGATTCTATATACAGTCATCAGACTCTCCCAGGAGTGATAATGTGAGTCTGTGGGCTCCAGCCAGGCGATCCATCAAGCTGTATACTTAAGATTTGTGTGCTTTTCTGGACGTATGTTGTAAGTCATTAGAACTTTGCTTAAGTGCAGTACACTCAGAGGTATAAACTGTCTTCTCTGCTAACTCCTGGGCAGATGACCCTCACAAATCACACAGTTTCTCCCACTGTAGGGGCTCCAGCTCCACTGGTATGGTTCTTCCGACAAACAGGAAGGGACATCTCATTATTCATCAGAACATTTTGACTTTTGGCAAGATGACAGACAGAACTGATGAAAGCTCTGCTCTACCACCTTGCTACAAACACATAGACATACTGGACAAAATACAACAAAACAATGAAGATGTTCTAAAAGCACGCCCAACTTCAAGCTCAAAGGAGGCAAAAACAAACGGAACTTGAAGCCAGGAGAGTAAGCTGACACTAAATCCACAGTAATTCTAGGGCCCAGATATTGGATCCAGCAGTTGGAGACCTGACTTTCAATGCTCACATGGAGACAGGAAATGTGCTCCTGGCCCAGGCAGGGTGGGAACTAGAGCAGAGTACCAGGACAGAGCCTCAAAGAGCAGCCCTTTCAGTAAAATGGGGACTCAAAAAATTTTCCACTCACCTGGAGGAGCTATAAAGGGTATGCCTGTGTCCATGGATAGGAGAAATAATGTTACATAAAATCACTTAAAAACCCAGGCTTGCACTTCACCTGGGAGTGGAGTCTCAACTTGTAGTCTTTTGTGGTATAGAAATTTAAGCCAAGAAATAAATTTAAAATTATTCTAAAACTATTAGAACTCCTGAAGGTTCCCTGAAGTCACTCTGTAGAAGTTCTTTCACAGCCTGGGGTTTAAGATGAGATCACAATAAATTATGATCCATATGAGGGAATAAGGTATAAATGCAACAAACAGGAGAACTGACAGGTCAAGATGTGGTGTCACTAAATATAAAAGAAATAATAAAATAAGTATGTTTAAAATAATTAAAGAAGTAAAGGAATAGAAACCATAATGAAAGAAAAGAACAAAATTTAAAAAAGAAAGAGACTTGGAATCAAATAGAAATTCTAAAAATATAAAATAGTTATCTATATTAATGACTCAATGGGTAGGTCAAACAGAAGATTAGATACAACTGAGGAGAGCTACTAATTTGAAAGCTAGAGCTAGAAAATCACCCAGAATGCATCAGAGAGATTTTAAAGACATGGAAAACAAAGTGTATTAAAAGACATTATAGCCCTGGCCGATTTGGCTCAGTGGATAGAGTGTCAGCCTGCAGACTGAAAGGTCCCGGGTTTGATTCCAGCGAAGGACACATGCCTGGGTTGCAGGCTTGATCCCCAGTAGGGGGCGTGCAGGAGGCAGCCAGCCAATCAATGATTCTCTTTCATCATTGATGTTTCTATCTCTCTCTCCCTCTCCCTTCTTCTCTGAAATTAAAAAAAAAAAATTTATTAAAAAAATAATAAAAGACAAGGTAGATGGGAAAATAAGGCCCTAAACCTCTAAGAAGAATGAGAAAGAAATGGGAATTTGGCAATATCTAACAAAATGCATATGGAATCTCATTTCTAAGAATTTACTCTGAATATACATTCCAACCACGCAAAAAATACACACATACACACACATTATTCACTGCAACATTGGAAGTAATTGCAGAATATTGCCCATACAAAGGAAATTTGATGAATTATGTTGTATACAAACATAATGGAGTTATTATTCAGTTGTAAAAAATGATTAAGAATGGTCTCTATAAACAATAAGTGCTGGCGAGGATGTGGATAAAAAGCAACCCTAGCCGAAACCAGTTTGGCTCAGTGGGTAGAGCGTCAGCCTGCAGACTAAATGGTCCCGGGTTTGATTCTGGTCGGGGGCATGTGCCTGGGTTGCAGGCACATCCCCAGTGGGAGATGTGCAGGAGGCAGTTGATCGATGTTTCTCTCTCATCGATGTTTCTGACTCTCTGTCTCTCTCCCTTCCTCTCTGTAAAAAATCAATAAAATATATTTTTTTAAAAAGCAACCCTAGTCCACTGCTGGTGGAAATGCAGACTGGAGCAGCCACTATGGAAAACAAGTGTGGAGTCTCCTCAAAAAATTAAAAATGGAACTGCCATTTGACCCAGTGATCCCACTTAGAATATATTCCTAAGAATCCCAAAACACCAATCAGGAAGAACATATGCGCCCTAACCGGTTTGGCTCAGTGGATAGAGCGTCGGCCTGCGGACTGAAGGGTCCCGGGTTCGATTCTGGTCAAGGGCATGTACCTTAGTTGCAGCACATCCTCAGTAGGGGGCGTGCAGGAGGCAGCTGATCAATGTTTCTCTCTCATCAATGTTTCTAACTCTCTATCCCTCTCCCTTTCTCTCTGTAAAAATTCAATAAAATATATTTTAAAAAAAAATCAGGAAGAACATATGCACCCCTATGTTCATAGCAATGCTATTTACAATAGCTAAGATCTGGAAACAGCCGAAGTGCCTATCATTAGATGAATGGATAAAAAAAGATGTGGTACATTTACACAATGAAATACTATGCAGCTGTAAAAAAGAAGGATCTACTACTCTTTGAGATAGCATGGAGAAACCTAGAGATGATTTTGCTAAGTGAAATAAACCAGACAGAGGAATACAAATGTCACATGATCTCACTTATATGTGGAATCTAATGAACACAATAAAATTGGACCAGAGGCTTGAAATCATGGAACAGACTGGCGAATCTCAGAGGGAAAGGAGAAGGAGAAGCTGGAAGAGTTTAATCAAAGAACTTATATGCATATATGCATTGCCCATGGACACAGATAGTGGGGCAGGAACCAGGAAGTGGGGGGCAAGGGGAAAAAAAGGGGGAAACATCTGTAATACTCTCAATAATAAAGACTTTGCCCTAGCTGGTTTGGCTCAGTGGATAGAGCCTCGGCCTGTGGACAGAAAGGTCCCGAGTTCGATTCCAGTGAAGAACACATGCCCAGGTTGTGGGCTCGATCCCCAGTAGGGGGCGTGCAGAAGGTAACCAATCAATGATTCTCATCATTGATATTTCTATCTCTCTCTCCCTCTCCCTTCCTCTCTGAAATCAATAAAAATATAATTTAAAAAAATATTTTTTAAAAAGAATGATCTCTATAATGGTCATAAAGTGGTTTCCAGACTATATTGTAAAGGGGAAAAAATGCAAGAGTATTGCTAAGGACTAGCAGTGTCACCCTCAAATTCATATGTTGAAGTCCTAACTTCCAGTATGTCCTAATGTGGCTGTATTTGGAGACAGGTCCTTTAAAGAGGTAACTAAGTTCAAATGAGGTCATTAGGGAGGGCCCTAATCCAATGACTAGTGTTCTTACAAGAGGAGAAGATGAGGACACAGATATGAACAGGGGAAGCACCATGTGAGGACACTGGGAGAAGACAGTCATCTACAAACCAAGGAGAGAGGGCTCAGGAGACACCAGGCACAACTATGAAAGGGGGCTCACATTGTAAACAAGGGAGTAAAATATATGCATGCACATATGTTTCTAATACTGAGACGCCCGGCCTTCTCCCCACCCTGGTTCCCAGAACACTGGCAACCAGCCCCTTATACTCCCAGTAGAAAAGAAGTCCCCTTTTCAAAGGATCTAATCACCTAGGAGGAAGGACTAATGATGTTGGGATTAGAAATTTTCAAAAGAAATGACCCGGTCAGACCACCCTCCTGAGAAGCCAGTTAAGAAACTCCATCACCACGCCCAAAGCTTCCAGCCAGTGTCCTGGTGGCAAACACCGCCAGGCATTTGAAGAGAGTATGCATGTGGAAAACTGAGACTGAACAAAGAAATCAGGAAAGCAACCTATACAGGAAGAAAAGATTTTAAAAAATGATTTCCATATCCTCAGAGAGATAAGATATTGCATGCATGAGCAAAACTATTCCTTTAAATTAAAATCGGAGGGGGCAAGAACAAAAGAGCCCTTAGAAATTTGAAAACATGAAAGCACTGTTTTCTTGGATGTTGGTTCATCCCCTGGGTGAAGCTAGCCCCCCTCTGACTTAAGAGCTAAGCCTTCTACCCCATCCACTGCCCATTCCCCAGTGCCTGCCCATTGCCTCCACTCTGCCCGCCTGCCTCCAATCTCAGCCTGTGGTCCTCAGCCTAGCTCAGCACTCACACAGTCTATGTTCTCTGTCATGTTCAGAATGATGTAATTTTTCCCAGCCAGATTGCTCCAGTCTTTGCAGACCACCTGTACAACGAAACAGAAAGAAGAGCAACAGTTACAAAGGTATAAGGAAAGGCATCCAGAGAGAGCCTGGGTAGAAACTCTGAGAAGCTGGGAGGTGAAGGCCAGGTATAGGTCTGTGATAGCTAGGTGGGAGCTGACAGCCTCTGCAGGGTGACATGCCCAGGATCCAAGCCAAGTTCACAAACCCGTATGTCTTCAGGGAGCAAGTGAGAGGAGGTGGCCAGGAGTGACACAAAGGAAGAGGAATCTGTGCCCAAGGGGCCAGACTACAGAGAGCTTGCCCCAGCTAGGAACAAACTTTGTTTTTAATGCTCTGTAGGCCAGATGCATAGGCAAAAAACTCAGGACCCCTTTCCTTTCCTTCTGGTGTTGGAGGGCGTGCATGCAGGGCAGGGATGATGAGGGGAGGAGCACAGGGTGACTGTGCATGTGATGGTGGGTATGGAAATGGCTGGAGAGAATGCAGGTCAAGCACAAGCTCGCCACTGTCATAAGCAGTGTGGAAGCCAAGAGCAGCAGCAGCAGCGCCTGCACAAGTAAAAACCAGGCCAAGGCAGCAGGCTCTTCCAAAGCTTCCACTTTGCACCTAAGTGTGGTGCGGACACCCACTGCTGAACCAAGAGGTGTGCACCCCCAGCAGTTCTGCTGAGACTCTGCCTGGTTCAAGGCCCTCCATGCTCAGCCTGGCAGACCTCCCACCGCAGTGCAGCCCCGGAGTAGCCAGTGGCCTGCCTGTGCCTCCACGTTACCTGCGTAGAATCCCAGGGGATTCTGGATTGAGCTTCGGCAGCCTGCCTTTCCTGGGGCTGCTGGCTGAGGTCTTCTTGTCCCAAGGTAGCGGAGGACGGTGTCAGTTCCATGTCTTGGGAGGCCAGGGGGACAGTGGCTGAGGCTCCAGGGTAAAGGGGGTCTTCATCTGGGGTCTCAGCCCCACTTGGGGCTTCTGCTTGAGGGAATGAGGCCAAGGACAGCACCTCCCCTTGCTTGCCAGCCAACACAGTTATTCCCACGGTAGCCTCCTCAGTTGCCTCCTGTGGAGCCTCAAAATCTACCTCACGCCCTGCAGCTGGCAGTGTTGTGTCCCCTGCCTCCTGGTTGGTGAAGTCCTGACCCCCTAGGGTCACTGTACTTGGGGTGACTGAGGGTGGTGACAGTCTTGGCTCCATGCTGCTCCCTACCTCCACACCTGAGGAGGCCTGGTCCCCAGAATCTTCATGCTTGTGTTTGGGGGCCAGAGGAGTCTGGCTGCTGCTGGTGGGAGAAAAGTCGTGGACCTGAGTTTGGGCTTCTTCTTGGGCTCTGTTCACAGGCAGCAGTTCTTCCTTCTCCTCCTCCTCTTCTTCTTTCTCTATATCCTCCTTCTCCTCCTCTTTCTCCTCGTCCTCTTCCTCTTCCTCCTCTCCAGGAGCCATATGCCAAGGTGGCTCTACCAGGTTCATCTTAGGCAAGGGAGGGGGGAGGCTCGATGCCTCTTGGCCCTGGCTGCTGTCTTCTATAGGACCTGCCTTCTCAGTCAAGTCTGGGAAACCATAATCTAAGGACAGAGATGGAAAATTCATTCACTGGTTTTATTATTCATTGATTTGTTCAGTATTTGCTGAGCAGATGATATAAAAGAACATGAGACCCTCAGGAGGACAGTGGGAGGTCACACTATTGGTTATATCAGAAAAGACTGGGAAATATACCTGGGGAAGGGGAAGGGGCAGACTGCAGGGGAAACAGGCCAGGCTGGCCCTCATTTCCTTCATGATAATAAAAATGACATAAATCTGACACACAAATTCCATGAATATAGAAATGTATAAAGTAGAAAGTTTATATGATTATACCCCTCAGAGATATAGCCCTTATTAACAGTTTGATGGATATCTTCTCTATTGTTTTTATAATTTGCTTGTTTTTCCTCATCTTGGGATTTCACCAAGAACACCCCATTAGAAAAGGTTCCCTGTATGAGGTGTAAGGACCCTCTGATCACAGGAACAGATGAGACCCACAGATTATGACCATTGTTCCTAAACTGTGCTCTTATTCTATAACCCAGGCCTTGACTAGGAGATGAAAAAGATGCAAGGAGAGCTAGCGAGAGGCCAAGGGCCTCTACATCTTCTGTAAGTCCTGGGGAAAATCCAGTCAGGGCACAAACCTAGGTTGAAGGTTATTCCCAGTGGAACACATATGGAAGGACACTAATCGATGTTTCTCTCTCACATCAATATTTCTCTCTCTAAAAATCAAAGAACATGTCTTCAGGTAAGTATTGAAAAAATATATACACTGAAGTATTTATGGGTAAAGGAATATCATGTCTGCAACTTACTGTCAAATTGTTTAGAAAAATTCTATGTTTATATGTCTACATATACAGAATAAAGCAATGTTAACAATAGGGGAACCTAAGTGAAAGGTATATAGGAATTATTCTTGTAAGTTTTCTGTAAATTGAAAATTTTAGAAGAGGGAGAGGGGAGAGAGAGGAAGGGAAGGAAGGAGGAAGGAAGGGAGAGATAGAGATAGAGACAGAGACAGAGACAGAGACAGAGATAGATAGAGATATATATCATTTTAACTGGTTAGTGAATGTGCTGGAACCACCAGAAGAGAAGAGAGCAGGTCATCCTGGACTAAGAGCTCAGAACACTCCAGGAGAAAGGAACACAGTTGCCATGACAGAGAACAAGCCTGGTGGACAGGGAAGAATGCTTGTCCCACTCAGGTGTCCAAGGCAGGGAGACCAGGCTTCCAGGGACTTGCAACACTGAGTAAGGAGCAGAGGCCTTGGCTGTCATTTTGGAGGGGAATAAAGGAGTAAATTGGCAATTGAAGAAGAGAAAAAAAGAAGTGAGGTGGATGAGGAAAAGGAGAGAGCCAGAGATACGGCGAGAAAAGAAAGGGAGAGGAGAGGAGGGCAGCAACAGGGGTGAGGAGGAGAGAGGGGGGAATGGGTCTCCTCTCCAGGTAAGGTGGGCCACTCCGAGTCCTCTAGTCTCCTCGTGCAGTGATGGGCTGTGAACTTCCTTCCTTCGGTGACAGGCCAGCGCTGTGAAGCTGCAGTCCTTCTGGTGGCCATCATTGGAAACTACATCTTCTGTAAGTCCTGGGGAAAATCAGGCTCTCCATCCCAGATACAGGGCATCAGATAGGGGCCCTACAAGAACCAAGGGCCCATTGCCCTCCTCTTACAGATGAGGAAACAAGAGCTTGGAGAGTAGAGGATACTTTCTCTAAGCTTTGAAGCTAAATTTGGCACATTGTAAAGCTGTAAAACTCAGGCTCATATGTAGTCAAAGCCAGTCTTTCAAGACACCTCCGACCAGGAGGTAGGAGGTGTCTTGAAAGACTGGCTTTGCAGCCCTAAGACTGGCTTTGCAGCCCTAAGACTTCTCTTCAGATGCTGAGAAGAGCAATTCATCTGCCCCTCTGGTCACAGCCAATCTCTTTAAAGCTGTGCTTGAATCACCAGATTGGGTGAAATGTGAGAGCCAAGGTCAAGCTTCAGAGTTTTGCAGGCAGGGATTGGAATTCTGGGTGACTGGCCTCTAGCCTCTGCACACCCAGCCTCTGCGACAGGAGGCTAAGATGAAATGACATAATGAATGCAAAAACACCTGTCCCATGGAAGGTACTTTTTTCTCCCCAAGGCAATCTCTAAAAGTCTCACTATATGTCTTGCACTCCTCTAAGCTTTCCACACAAATCAGCTCCCAGTAGATATTATCTGTGGTCAACCTGTTATTATAATGGGACTACCAGGGTTCTTGGGGTCTAACATTAGGAGGGATCTAGGAGGCTATCTGATTGCCTCAGCCCTCTGGCAGGTGCCTAGGAAGTCTAGAAAAGGTGGGTTTACAATCCTCTTCAAAAACACATCTTGGCCTCCTTAGAGAGGAACTGCTGTTGTTGGCTTTTTTTCCTCTCACCCTAATTTCCTTAAACCTTAAGCCCATTTCTGTCTTATCTACTAAGTGAGGATCACCTAGGAAGTAACTCCCTCAGGAAAAACACACACATACATATGTCTTAGTTGCCCTAATTTAGCCTTCTTTCCCTGGGGCTAAACAACCATCAATAATCATTCCTTATTTGCAACCCTTCCTATTAATATTTTTCTTCTCTTGTGAAAACTCTGGGTTCGCCACCGTTTTAACAGTCGTTATACAAAATCAACAGAGTAGTTACAAAACTAATATATGCTGAATGAATTTTGTTGAAACTAAACAAGATCCACTAACTAGAGCAGTGGTTCTCAACCTTCTGGCCCTTTAAATACAGTTCCTCATGTTGTGACCCAACCATAAAATTATTTTCGTTGCCACTTCATAACTGTAATGTTGCTACTGTTACGAATCGTAATGTAAATATCGGATATGCAGGATGGTCTTAGGCGACCCCTGTGAAAGGGTCGTTCGACTGCCAGAGGGGTCGCGACCCACAGGTTGAGAACCGCTGAACTAGAGGCTAACTGATGCACAATGTAAAATAAGGTTCTTGACAGAGTAACATCATTCATCACAGCACTTAAGCCGCATTCTCCCCAGCGATGTGATCAGTGGTTCAGAGGCCTCTAGGGGTCACTATGATGAAGCTCCAGGTCTCTTGACAACTTGGATTCTTTTCTTTTTCCCTTTGAATCTCACTATGGTACTGGCTTTTGTTCTCTAAATCAATCATGTTGCATTTTCTCTCTCTTATATTTATTTCATCAGGTTTTTTGTTTGTTTGTTTTTTTGTTTTTGTTTTTTTTAGTCCAGGACATGCTTTCATTTATTTTAGAGAGCGAGGGAAGAAGAAACACCCATCCATCGGTTGCCTCCCGGACACACCGAACGCACTGTATGCACCTCCACCGGGATCAAACATGAAATCCAGGCAAGTGCTCTGACCAGGAATGGAACCTACAACCTCTCTGTCCACAGGAAAACTCCCAACCAACGAAGCCACACTGGCTAGGGCTCATCACAGTTTCGAGGTCTTGTTCCCCAGCGTATCAAGGCCACACTGGACTTTATTTCTTCCATCCAAGAAAACCATATTTCATGGATGACCTTTTGTATCTGCTTAAATATTAATGAACTGATTCCTCTGTTTAAGACATGGAATTAAAATAGGCATCAGGGCCAGTGGCCTTGAAAATCACTTTAAATATCCCTTTAGATTAATGTTGAATCACTGAAAATTGTCCCGAGTGCAACACTCAAGCCAGTTAACCGAACACTAATATAAAAATACTCACAAAACTCAAAATAGATTTGTATAAAACAAAGATACAAAGGAAGACGCTTTCAGTATAATTAAAAACTACCTCAACCACAATAGTCATGAAAGAAGCGTAAACTAAACAAGATGATAAATTTTTTTGGCCTACCAACATACAAAATATATATATGCATGCCCTTTTTTAATCAGTGCTGACTTGAACAGAAATCAGTCTACATTTTTGAATGAATGAAAAGTTTTAAAAACACACATCTGAACCCACAATTTCACTTCTAGAAGTGCACCCTAAGGCAGTGTCAGCAAACTCCGGCTCGGCAAACTGCGGCTCATGAGCCACATGCGGCTCTTTGGCCCCTTGAGTGTGGCTCTTCCACAAAATGCCGACTTCTGTGCATGGGCCACGAAGTTTCAATTGCACTGTACATGCGCGCCCACACGTGGTATTTTGTGGAAGAGCCACACTCAAGGGGCCAAAGAGCCTCATGTGGCTCGTGAGCCGCAGTTTGCCAACCACGGTCCTAAGGAAACAATTAAGGATGTTCATAACAATTTGGTTTTAAGACTTCCCATAAAAAAAAAATTTCCATCATGGCACATTCACACAACAAAGACTGGAACCAACCAGTCTCACACAGCAGGGGGTAGACTGAGAAATGGAAGCCCATCACTCTTGAGATCAGCCTTGGAAAGCTGAGTCCGCTGGCTTGGAAAGATGTTGGTAACTGAAACAGCAAGGTCTGTACACTATAATAACAATTTTTTGTAAAAGTATATTTTATGTATTTCCCATATGGGAAAAGTTCAGAAAGATACACATGTTTACATTTGTTAACTCTGAGTGATGGGGTTATAGGTGGCTTTTATTTTCTCCTTTTAACTTGTTTACCTTTTCTAACTTTCATATAATGATACTCATTACTAGCATAAAACAAAAATACAGATTTTATTTATTTATTTATTTACTTACTTATTTATTTATTTATTTATTTATTTATTTATTTATTTATTTATTTTTGCTGCCTAGGTGAAGTGCTTCTGTCAGCTGGTCCTCCTCTTAGTAAACATGCTTGATGTATGGGAAGTGACTTAGAAGGCTAAATCATTCTATAGCAGACATAATCTCAACAAGGATTCATTGTATAGAATGAATGTCTAGGTCCCAGCAGACAACTGCTTTGATGATCTGCTTTCTATAAAATTCATTATAGGCAACAGTAATTTAAAGTAGCCTCATGAATGATTTCATATAGAGAAGGAATAGCAGCTCTTGAAGTAGAAATCTCTCTCAGATTTGAGATTCAGCTCTGCCACTTATTACCTGTGTAATTTAGTGCCACTTTTACACCTCTCTAAGCCAGTTTCCTTATCTATAAAACAGTGATACTAACCATGCCTGCTTTTACAAATTTCATCTGGTTGCAGTGAGGTAAAAAAACGTATGTGAAAATACTTTATAAAATATAAATACTTTATGAATGTTCTTTCCTCAAATGCAATGTGGTTTATGCCCAACCATCATTCCACCCCCCTCTTTTGATTAATGGCACTCCAATTCTCCCCTCTTCTAAGTCCAGAAGTAGAGGGCCCCAAGACCCACTATGAGCCAGTGAGAGACCTCTGTCCCCATGGCCTTAGGACTGGTGGGAGATGGGCTCATGACTCCAACCAAACTATTGAGCTTCCCCTCTGTTATTTTTCCTTAAGTGATGGAAAGGCAAATTTTGCTTCTGCTGGGGCTGTTACATAAAAGAAGAATGAAATTGCAGGTACTAGGGGCTCTTGAAGCCACCACACAGGAACAGCCTGCCTAAGAATGAAGCCTGAAGGGGAAGCATGGTAGAGCAAGGCAGGCTCTGACTCAGGTTCAACCCCAGGACCCCACCTGCAGTTACTGAGCCAGGAAACACCTGTGTGCCTGTTTGAGTAGGCTTTCTAAAACTTGCCAAGCCCAAAGAGTTATCTCTTCTTGTAGAACACCAATCAGCTTGTTGTGGGGAAATTAAAACTGTTTGCAGAGAATTTTATTAAGGAGTTTAGAAAATGAAAGAAGTGGAGGGTGACAATAGGGACACCTAAGTCTTGAGATAAATAAGTAACCTGGGTAAATATTCTTTTTTTTGAAAATATATATTTTTATTTATTTTAGAGAGGAAGGGAGAGGGAGAGAGAGAGAGAGAAACATCAGTGATGAGAATCATTGATTGGCTGCCTCTAGCACACCCACTACTGGTGATGGAGCCAGAAATCGGGGCATGTGTCCTGATGGTGAATCGAACTGAGACCTTCTGGTTCATGGGTTGATGCTCAACCACTGAGTGACACTGGCCAGGCAAAATATCCTTAATCCATTCTGCATGAGTTAGTTGATCTGGCTTTATGTTGGCTTGATGGTAAAGTGGCAAATTTACATTACATATCTTTTTCCCTACTTTGTTGAGACTAATTTTTTCAATTGAAATGTCAGAGAATCATAATATTTTAAATCTACAAAAGACTTCAATCTATCATTCGCATAGTCTCACAGATAAAGAGACTGAAGCCAAGATTAGAAAAGGAACCCACTCATCATCAGTCAAGCAGAAACTCCACCAGCTGTTTTTGCCATTGGACCCCTGCCCCACCCCCAGGATCACTGCTACAGAAGGGGAAGGAAGGCACCAGCTCTAGTTCTAGGCATAACAAACTAGAATGAGATGTACAATAATACAGGTAATAATAACATGTACTGGTACAGGCTCACCGTGGCAGCACATATACTAAAATTGGAAAGATACAGAGACAATTAGCATGGCTCCTGTGCAAAGATGACACACAAATTTGTGAAGCATTCTATATATTTTTTTCCAATTAAAAAAATGTACTGGTTTCCTAACTAACACATCCCATCCATGTGCTCCTGTGGCAAGAACCCAGGTCCACAGGTACCACTGCCCAGGAAAAACTGATTCTAGACTCAGCTCTGCTGTACACAACTATGTGCCCTTGGGCAAAGCTCTCACTGTGGGCAAGCAGACTAATCAAAAGATGAGCAATGAGGGAGCCTGGACAAAACGCCTCTCCTCCTCCACCTGTTCTATACCTCTTGCCCATGGCCCTGGGAGGGCACTTGTGTCCCCACCTCACAGTTCTTCAGGTATGTACAGCAGAGATAAGAAAACAGACCTATGCCCTGACCTGTTTGGCTCAGTGGATGGAGCGTCGGCCTGCGGACTCAAGGGTCCCAGGTTCGATTCAGGTCAGGGGCATGTACCTTGGTTGCGGGCACATCCCCAGTAGGGGGTGTGCAGGAGGCAGCTGATTGATATTTCTCTCTCATCGATGTTTCTAACTCTCTACCCTCTCCCTTCCTCTCTGTAAGAAGTCAATAAAATATATTTTTTTAAAAAGAAAACAGACCTGTGTTGTGGAGCTGGTACGTTGTGGACCTGGCATGAGCAGAATGTATGTAAAGTGCCCATTACATGGCTTGTGTTCAATGAATGACAGGCATTTTTATTATAATGACACCTAGAGAAGCGAATGTGGGGGGGGTGGAGAGAGGGGGAGAGAGAGGGAGAGAGAGAGAGAGAGAGAGAGAGAGAGAGAGAGAGAGAGAGAGAGAGAGAGAGAGAGAGAGAGAGATGAAAGGGGGCAACAAAGCAAGGAGGGGTGTGAAGCAAATCGGAGTTCATCAAAATCAGGACCTTGCACTGTGATCCTGAGGAAGGTCTAAGTGCACAACTACTGCTTTCTCAACCAGCCTCTCTGAATGACTGCTTGTCTTAGACTGGTATCGCAATAGTTTGAACAAAAGAAAAAGCCCAAAGAAAGACCAAGTACATATAATTGTCTGGTACCAGGTAAAAGTGGAATTTCTCTTCAGTGATGAGAGGATAGACTTATTAATGAATACTGCTGCAGCAATAGGTTATATACATGGGAAAAATGAATGAGATCTCTAGCTCATGCCACATGCAAAAATAAATTACAGTTAGAATATTAAAAAATCAGGCCCCCAAAATATATAAGAAATAAAGGTGCATATATTTCAGGGAGGGAAATGCTTTTCTAAACATAAAGCAAAGAAAAACACATAAAAACATTTCAAAAGAAAGACTATTGCCTGGCAGGTGTGACTCAGTGGTTGAGTGTCGACCTATGCATCAAGAGGTCACTGGTTCGATTCCAGTCCCAACACATGTCTGGGTTGCAATCTTGATGCCTGGTGAGGAGTGTGCAGGAGGCAGCTGATTGATATTTCTATCTCTCTCTCCCTCTCAAAATCAATGAAAACATGTTTTTAAAAATTAAATGAGAAAAGAAAGATTATTTGAAGCTTATAAAAATTAAATGTAGATATATCAAAAATTACTATAGTAAAGGTAATTGACAAACCAGAAAAATGTTTTCTATATATGTCAGAGAAATGATTAGTATCCTTTTTATGAAAACTAGAGGCCTGGTGCACAAACTTGTGCACGTGTGGGGTCCCTCAGCCTGGCTGGCAATCAGGGCCAATGGGGGGTTGGGAGTCTGGCTGGCCACTGGAGGTTGGCCGGCCACAGGAGGTTGGCCGGCCATGGGAGGTTGGCTGTGGGAGTGCACTGACCACCAGGGGGCAGTTCCTGCATTGAGTGTCTGCCCCCTGGTGTTCAGTGCGCATCATGGCAACCGGTCGACTGGTCGTTCGGTATGTTAGGCTTTTATATATATAGATGTGTACAGTGATAAACAAAGCCTCAGTAGAAAAAAATGAAAAAGTAATAATAATAATAGTTAATATTTACAGAAGACTTATAATATGCCAAGCACTGTAGTAAGCACTTTAAATGTATTATTGCATTTAAATCTTACAACCCTATGATATGAGTATTATCCCCATTTCCAGATGATAAAACAGACTTAGGTTGTTACCTCCCAAAAATCATATAGCTGTTCAATGGCAGTGCTGGAACTGTGGAATCTGCCTAACTCTAACGCCTGTTCTCTTAATTACACTATGCTTCAAATTAAATAGGAGAACTATAAATGGACAGAATATGTATATATCATATATAGAGAATACATAGAATATGCATACCTATAATATGTGTGTGTGTGAACATATACACATATAAGTTAGAATTTACAAGTAATCAAAGACCATTATAATTTTGCCTATCAAATTGACAAAGAGTTCTAAATGACAAAATTCAGTAGAGGGAAGGATTAAAAAAACTGGCATTCATTATGTCTGGTGGGTATGCAAATTGGAACCATCTTTCTAGAAGGTGATTTGGAAATATTTAACAAAAGCTGTGGAAAGATTCGTATCCTTTGTGTCAGACAGATCCAGTCTCCACCCTTTCTACCCTGCCTTCACCCAGGAAGACTGACCTAGTGGATTACATCAACAGGCCATGCTTTGTTTCCTGACCTGACTCTTGGGCAGAAGAGAAAGGAGAATTATGGGCAGGAGATAGGAGGAGGGAAGTCGAGTACTTATTCCCCTGGTACCTTCCCTGTCTGGCCACCTTCCCCTACCACTGTCTGTCCCTTGAAGGTTCATTTCATCATTCCCTGCTTTTTTCCCTTTGGGTATTGGGCACTGATGGCTCTATAGCCTTGGATTCCTCTGTGGTCACCTGTTCCCTACCTATACCTTTGTAAATTCACTGCTCTATAAGTAAACCCTCCTTGGATTACCTTAGTTTGATTCTGTCTTAGGTTTCTGATTGGGATGCTGACTGACACACCTTTAGACCCAGAAATTTTGTTTTAGAAATTTATCTAAACAAATAATCAGAAAAGTACAAAAACATATGAGGCTATTTATAGCAGCATAAAAACTAAAAACAACCTAAATATTCAACAATAGAGAACTGGTTTCATACATATGATGAGCCCCATGATGAAATACTATGTAGTTATTAAGAATCAGGTTATAAAAGAATATTAATGATGCAGAAATTCATTTCTGAAATATTTTTTTAAAAATATATTTTATTGATTTTTTACAGACAGGAAGGGAGAGGGATAGAGAGTTAGAAACATTGATGAGAGAGAAACATCGATCAGCTGCCTCCTGCACACCCCCCACTGGGGATGTGCCTGCAACCAAGGTACATGCCCTTGACTGGAATCGAACCCGGGACCCTTGAGTCCGCAGGCTGACGCTCTATCCACTGAGCCAAACCGGTCAGGGCCATTTCTGAAATATTTTAAGTGAAGATATTATGTCCACTATGATTCCATTTTTGTACATAAAAGTGACTAGAAGGATGCACTCCAAACTCTTAATAGTAATTATCTTTTAGTTGTGAGGTCCTATCAGGATTTTATATTTGTACTGTTTCTGTATTTTCATATTTTCTACAATTTTCATATATTGTTTTTGTAATTAGAGCTAAATTCTGTAACCCCCATGTGCATGCACTCATGCACACACACACAGATTTGACAGTCTGGCATTTAAAATGGGCTCCTGCTGGCCAAGGACACGTGCACAGCTGCTGCAGCTAGAAGCATGGAAGCTCTGTTGCATCTGTAATCAGCCGTGGTACATGCATTCCTACTGAGCCCAGGTCCCACATTTCTATTGGTCATGCTCTGTAAGTCCAGAAAACCAGCTCTGGTCCATGACTGAGGGCAAGACAATTAGAACATCTTGATGGGGCCAGAGAGACTTAAGGCAGGACATGGCATGTGTGGACTTCTGGGAACCTTCAACAGAGACAATACAGCACAGTACAGAAAAACAAACAATCCGAGACCTTGGAAAGACCTCAGCTTGAATCATGACTTGACAATCTGAAGAGCTGCATGACCTTAAGCATGCTTTTAACTTTTCTAAGCTTCAGTTTTCTCATGTGTAAACTGGGGATAATATTATGAGCACAGAATACAGGCTCACTAAATAGCAGTGAATATTAAAGAGAAAAGGGCCTCCTGAGCCTATAAGATGTTCAGAATCCCAGAGACTTGGCTCTGATGCACAGAGAAAGCTGGTAGAGAGAGAGAAGGGATATGATTTGAGCAAGGAAATGGTCCTTTGGCATTTTGCCAAGAGTGGCTCCTACCCAGCTGCAATCAGCACACACTGTTAAGAAGAGCTACCTGCAGTGGGTCCCAGGTCCAGACTAGAGTCATTCAGCTCCTCCTCCTCTTCCCAGAAGTACTGTGGTGGCTGCAGAATGCGGGACTCTTCACTCTCTTCGCTGGGGAAGCCTGACCCAGGGGCTCCCAGGCCAGCTCCCAGTCCCATGGCCTCACTGGGCTCCTCTGAGTCTAGCGGCTCCAGGCCAGTGGGCAACAGGAGGTCCAGCAGGGAGGTGGAGGTGAGGCCCTCTGGGCCAGGTTCATCAGACCCGGCTGCACACGTGCCCAGGGACACCCCTGCACAAACACAAAAGCCCGATGGTTATGAGAGGCCAGAGAGGACAGGCTGCTGTGGGGTTAAGACATGTCTCCACAACAAAGAACCTGAAGGCGGGGTGAGGCTTTGGGGGACAGTCCTAAGACCCAGGGACTGCGTGGGGATTCTGATGATGCCATTCTCATTAAAAAAATTTTTTTAAACATATTTACTGATTTCAGAGAGGAAGGGAGAGGGAGGGAGATAGAAACATCAATGATGAGAATCATTGATCAACTGCCTCCTGCACGCCCCCTACTGGGGATTGAGGCCGCAACCCGGGCATGTGCCCTGACAGGTAATCAAACTGACCACCTGGTTCATAGATCGACGCTCAACCACTGAGCAACACTGGCCGGGCACTTCAGCTTTTTTAGAAAAGTGCAAACTGATTTTTAAAATTCTTGGAATTTTTAAAAATATTTTTTTATTGATTTCAGAGAGGAAGGGAGAGGGAGAGAGAGATAGAAACATCAATGATGAAAGAGAATCATTGAGCTGCTGCCTCCTACATGTCCCCCACGGGGGATTGAGCCCTGACCTCCTGGTTCATAGGTCGACCCTCAACCACTGAGCCATGCCAGCCAAGCAAGAATTCTTGGAATTTTACCTTTTACAAAATAACTGGAGGATCAAACACACCTTGCCTCTTCAAAATCCAAGGACTGCCTCTCTCAGAGCTGAACTGTGGTGTGGTGGCAGGGAAGTCACTGCCCCTGGGCCTTGGGCAGGCTCCAGCACAGCTTGGATCTTGAGAAAACTGTGTCTATCCTCCTGAGGAAAGTCTGACCAGCGGTCCTGTTGGTTTCCCATCTCTGGGGATAATATCCTTTTCAGTCAGTGAAGCTCTCTGTGCAGAGGACTATGGTCTGAGGAAGTCACTGGTCTATTCCCTACCACTTCTATGACAGGTGAGTCCTCCGTTCTCTGAGCCCCACTCCTTTACCAGTCAAGCAGAGAAGCCACCATCTTTCTCTGTTCTTCTCCCTTCCCCATCCTTGTCTTCCTTTCCCAGCAACCTGGCAGGAATTAACAGATATTTTGATAACCTTACTGAAAGCTGTGTGTAAAAAAAAGAATCTAGTTTTTCATTCTTTCTCCAATAAACAGTTCCATGTTCTTGAAGTTATTTTTCCCTGTAATTATTTTTTTAATAGACCTTGATGTTTTCAACGGCTTTGGCAATGAGTAATTATTTAGGTAATTAAGGTTACTTATTTTCAAACTTGCCCATCAAAATAGTCGCTGAGACTTATCCATTCTCTGTGTAAGTACTTTCACACTTAACTAATTGGCCTTAATTGAGACCCCGCCTGATTTAAAATTTCAGGATTACACTCTTTGTAATTTTTTTTCTCTAACACCTAAAATTTTCTGTTACTTCATCACTGCCAATAGAGGAAGGGAGAGAGAAAGAAGGGGCATGCCGTAGCGGTTCTCAACCTGTGGGTCACGACCCCTGAAAATACATCCTGCATATCAGATATTTACATTACGATTCATAACAGTAGCAAAATTACAGTTATGAAGTAGCAACGAAAATAATTTTATGGTTGGGGGCCACCACAACATGAGGAACTGTATTAAAAGGTCGCGGCATTAGGAAGGTTGAGAACCACTGAGAGGATCAGCCTCAAATAATGAAAATCTGACCCAAACACACTCCAAAAAACAGGCAAATGAGTGAAAACAAAACAAAACACAAGGCCTAGTAATCCCATGTCTGATCTCCCCTGCAATCTGCTCCTGATGCAGACATCCTTTTCTGATTTTCACCATCAGCTCCATCCTCTTAATCAGCAGCTCTGCAGTCCAGATTCCCCTAAGCCCTTGCCAGACACCAGTCCGGGAGCTGCCCGGCAGTATCTGTTACACAGCCCTCACACCCACGAGTGTCAGCTACAGCAGAAACTGTCTAGCACTGTCCCCCTGCCACATACATACTTACACTCGTGTGTGTCTCTGTCAGAAAAACAACGCTACAGGGTTTTGTAGGGTTTCTACACAAAGGTGTGTAAGAAAGAGACATACTGTTAGACTCACACGTGTAACCCATACATGGAGATAATATGTGTGTCATGAGGAATGTGTATGGGAGGGAGGAGAAGGGGAAAGAATAGAAGGGAGAAAAGTTGCCCACCGTAATCCACGGCTAGCCATGTAAGGGTCCCCGCAGTTACAGTTGGGCATGGCCAGTTCTGCTGTGGCTGTCACAAAAAGAACTAGTGAACTCATCAATTTTAACTTATTTGTTGAATCTCACCTTCTTCAAAGAGGACTTAAGATTTGCAAGGATGGAGGTAAGTGTGTGTGTGTGTGTGTGTGTGTGTGTGTGTGTGTGTGTGTGTGTCTGAAACACTTGTGGACATTTTTTCTGTGCGCACCACTTAGGTCCTAACCCATCCCTACTGACCCCTGCTGAACCGGCCTTCCTGAGACATGCTCAGGACGGCCCCTCTCCCCTCCCAGGCGGTTTTCTTGGGATTCTGTCACTATGGCCCATGGTAACGGCACATCTCATTGCCACCAGCAAGCAAAGGCTGCTCCTCCCCTCAGGAAGAGACCCTTCACTAGTCTCTCCTCCACTCACACACATCACACAACGTGCCGGCCTTGGTGGGTTAACTGTAAGGGAAGTGCTTCCTAGCCAGTGTCCCATGCACGCGGCTGCATGTAAGCACGCCACACCCCTGTGTGTCGTGGGAAATGGAGTCACTCCAGGCTATCTGATCCAGGAGCGCATATCCACATCCACATCCAAGCACACACTCAGCCCAGTGCTCTTCTCCACCAACACCAGTTACCCATCAGACCTTAATATATGCTCATGCCATCTCTCCCCCTCGATCTGTCAGCCACGTGGAGAGGCTGTTTAGCCACGTCCTGATATGACCTACTCTTGCAGACAGCCCTTCTCCCTACTCCTACCCCCATTCTGTGTTGGTGGCCTGTCTCATAGGCTGTCACATATTTCGTGCCCCCCCTCCCCCAGCACACACCTAAACCCCCAGTCTGCCACTCGGCTGTTCTCAGACTGCCTCTTGCTCACAGGCACATCCACTGCACAGCTGCCCCCACCCCGACCCTTCCATCGCCCACTACATCCCAGTGCCCTTGATTAACTGAATGGGAGCCATCTCAGAGGGGCTCTCACACCCCTGCTGTCCGCTGCGCGGGAGCTATCCAGCACTGCCACTGTCACACGCCGGGACCTGCTGGGGCCGCCGCGCCTCTTCTTTGTCGGCTCGGAATAAAGTAAGTTGCCCGGCACAGCCTGGGAGCCGCATGCACGACGACACACCCTCCTCCGGCCCAGCGCCACCCGCACGTAAACACGCCCCCGCTGCCGCAGCAGCGGTCTGGAGAGGCGCGCTGCAGCCCCCCTCGCGGCCGCAGACACTCCCACCCCGCTCGCTGTCGCGGCCCCAGGGGACCTTCAAATGCTGTCTCCCGTTCCCGGGAGGCTGTCGCAGAGGCCGGCGGGCCCGGTCGTCCTCCTCCCCGCCCCGGGGCCGGCCCCGAGCGCCCCTCGTCCGGCGCCGCAGGGAGCGTGCTCAGGCGCCGCGACTCTCGGGCTCACTCGTTGATGTGCATGTGTGGGTGTGGCGCTCGCGTGGAACCACACACACCGCAGGCACACGCGGTCGCCCCACGCCCCCCGCTCCCCGCGAGCGCGTGTGGCGGAAGGACGGCGCCACAGCCCGGCCAGACCGCGCTCCCGCCCCGCGCCGGTCCTTTGTTGGCGGCCGGGAGCTGTCCAGCACCGCGGCCCGCCGCCCGCCCGCCCGGCCCCGCCGCCGCCCGCCCGCCGCCGGCGCGCACTCACCCCCGGCCAGCAGCAGGAGGAGCGGCCGCAGCCACGGCGGCAGCGGGGCAGCCCGCAGCAGCCGGCCCATGGTGCAGCCGTCGCCGCCCGCAGCAGCAGCGGCGCGGCGCCTCGGCCTGCGTCAGGGGCCGAGCTCCGGCGGCGGCTGCGGTGGTGGCGGCGGCTGCGGTGGTGGCGGCTGCGGCGCGCGCGCGCCCCATTGGACCGGGCGGCCGTCACTCACCCTCGGCCCCGCCCCGTCGCGTGCCGCGGGCGCGCCTCCGCGGAGATGAGGAGGGGGCGCGGGTGGCCCCCTCCGCCGCCTCCGCTATGCGGATCAACCAATCAGCGCTGCCGAGGCCTGGAGGAGGCGGAACCGCGACCGTGAGGCCTGGAATTCGGGGCCTCACACCTCGCACTGGACCCCAGGTCGCCTGTCCAGCCCCCGTGATGGAGGTGAACGCCAGAGCCACCCAGTCACCCATCCCCTGGAAACAGTACCTGCGCACCCAGGAGGCAGGCAGTGATCGCCGGCACCAAATGAGATTGCTCAGAGGACTGGGAGTGACCACCAACGCTGTCACCGTGGAGTGTTGCCAATTGTACATCACGAGGTTGCACTGCAGCTCCAAGAGGAGTGGGGTTAGGAATGGCTTCTCGGAGGCATTTGAGCAGGGAGCCATGAAAGCCCTGGTGAGGGAAAGACAGACAAAGGCCGTGGGCCAGGAGGGAGCGGAGAACCCACCTGGATCCAGGCTTATGCACATCCTAACTTCCCATTGGCTCGGAGTCCTTCGGTGAACCTCTTCGCACCTCTGGGCCCCAGTCGCCTCATTTTTTAAAGCGGGCTTTGAGTTATTAGGGCAATATTTCTTTCTCTCTTTTTTCCCCACACTTATAAAAAAGTCACAGAAATAGAAGTGATCCGTGGAAGAAAGGGTCTCAGGAAACAAGTTACAGCGGCAAAAGAAGGGCGCTTGGAGCTTAGGAGAGAGGAAAGGAAAAGGGCCTGGGGGAAGGAGGCGGGGAAAGGCGAGGGTGCACTCCATTGAGAGAGTTGCTAGGGCAGTGTTTCTCAACTTTTAAGTGTTTTGTCCCTGTGGCAACTAAAGTTCATTCATGTGCTGCGCACCAGGTAGGGAACAAAACAGTCACACCCCCATCCTCATAGTTTAGTGAAGAAGGCAAGGAAAAATCAACACCACACAACTGGTCGCATGATTACAACTGTAGTGAGGTTTGTCAAGAGGAGAAGGCGCAACGAGACAGTATAGAACAGAGGGTTTGCCTATATAAGAAGTATGTGTCTATCATTTTACTTTTTATACAATCCGAGGTTGTGTGTCTGTCCCCCAACTCCCTCACCCCACACTTGGCTTTCTCCTGCCTTCCTAATCTACACCAATGGGTTTCATGTAACCCACTTACATCTCCTCGTTTCTTGTAAAATATGTTTGTATTGATATTTTAAAGAAAGAGAAAGGGAGAGGGAGAGAGAGTGAAACATGGATCGGCTACCTCCTGCACACCCGCTACTGGGGAGTGTAACCCAGGCGTGCCCTGACCAGGAATGGAACCTGTGACCTATCATGCAAGAGATGATGCTCAACCAACTGAGCCACACCAGTCAGGGCTTACATCTCCTCTTTTGATTGTAATGTATAAAATAAGGTGCAGAACTGTCATTTTCCAGAGCATTTTCTCAATCTGTTGAGGTTTTGCTTCCTGGCAATTGTCCTCAGTTTGGCTCAAATAAATTTGTGGACTAATAGGGGCCACATGCTAACCTGACAAGCTCAGGGAAGGCCTGCATGGCAGCCTTGCAAACTCAAAGACCTAAAGTAATCACAAAGGATGGTCTGAAATTAAAACTTTTTAACTGAAAGCAGTTTATGATGGGTAGTCATGTCCTAGGCTGGCATCTTCCTCTTTACCTTAACTGAGCTGTCTTTTTCCTTTTTCTGGACCCCTCAAAGCACAGGCACCACTCTGCGGAGACCACAAATCCCCTCATTGTTATTGTTGACTGTTAACTATCCTGTACCCACTTATGTAAAAGATATATGCTCCTTATCATTTTACTTTTCTTCCAATCCCAGAGGTTTCCCTGCTTTGCTTTCTCTCACCTCCCTAATCTATCAACAGTGGGTTTCATGTAGCCCACTGCATCTGCTCTTTTGATTGTAATGTATAAAATACGTTATAAATGGCAAAACTACCATTCTCTGGAGCATTTTCTTAATCCATTGAGAATTTGCTTCCCAGCAATTGCAGACAATTTGGCTCAAATAAACTCATAAAAATTCTCTCCAGGTTTGAATGTTTCTTACATTGACAGGAGAAATAGGAGTTGGGGTAGAGGGTGATAGAGTGGAAATGGTTCTTAAAGGAAAGAACATGAATAAAAGGTAGCTCAGTATGATAGTACTTGCCATACTGAATTTAGATGATCATTTCATGATTAGGATGAGGCAGAAGATAAGGTTAAAAAGAGAGATGACTTGCCCTAGCTGGTTTGGCTCAGCGACTAGAACGTTGGCCTGAAGACCGAAGGGTCCTGGGTTTGATTCCGGTCAAGAGCACATGCCAGGGTTTCAGGCTGGATCCCCAGTGTGGGGCATGCAGGAGGCAGCCGATTGATTCTCTATCATCATTGATGTTTCTATCTCTCTCCCCCTCTTTCTTCCTCTCTGAAATCAATAAAGATATATTTTAAAAAATACTACTGACCAATAAGATGTTAAAAAAAAAGAGATGACTTACTAGCTAACATTTTACTGAATTTTTTGGTGAATTCATACAAAGTAGTAGGCCCTTATATTATAAATGAAGCAGTGAAACACAAAGGAAAAGTGACATGTCTAAGAACATAATGAAAAGCAATAAGTAAAATTAGAAATTTTAGGTAAAGATATTCTTATTTAATTTATAGAAATGATGTATCATCTCATTTAGCCTGTGTTCAATTTAAACTCCACAGCCCCTTTTGTTCAATAGACAATGTGGGTTCTAGAAAGGTAGGTGAGGACCAGATAGTAAAGGATCTTGAAGGTCATGATGAGCAGTTTAGACTTTATTCTCTAGAAATTCATTTCTTATATAAGAATCATGGCATGGTTAGGGCTATCTCTAGACAGACAATTCTGAGAGCAATAGGGAGTAAGGACTAGAAACAGAAGAAAGAGAAAAATGGCCAGTGAAGAGATTGCTGCAGGAGTCCCAGTAGCAGATGGTAGAAGTCTGACTTGGGGCTAGCACAGCAGATTTGAGAAGACACCCCAGAGACAGGTCTAATATGTTTCAGAGAAGGACTGAATTTGAGTCCTGTTGACTGTGGGTTTTTGTGCTATTCTCTATGCAAATACAAATTAGGCAAGACCTAGTTTATAACAGTTTACACAAAAAAGCCCACAAATAGGCAATGACTATAGAGTTTAAAGCAATTTTGGACTTAAAAAGAGGACAGTGTCCAGAACAAGGAAGTTAATGGTCCTGCTATTCTGAACTGTTTGATCTTTATCAACATTATGCTTTTACAGTAATCTTTTCTTTTTTCTCCCCGTTTGATTGTTTAATTAAGGACCAAGTAACAGGAGGAATCCAGGAAGATATCATTAAAAACCAACTGTGAAAGCTGGGAGTATCTGGCTTGATAAGGAGAACACTAGGATGCATCAAACCCATCGTCTCTCTCCTTCTTTCCTCTGTTGCAATGAAGGAAGCACCTCTTCTTTATCACAGGCCAGTTTCCTCACTTTGTGCTGATCGTTGCATTGTTTGTCTCCTTTCAAGGACTTCCATTTAAAAGTATCTCTTTTCTGACAGTGTCTGTCTCTCTCTCTTCTGGGCTGCTCTCATTAGGTATAAACATGATCTGGAATCTCTCATCTTAAAAAAATGCTGGGGGAGATGAGATCATGCTGCTGATACACTGAGTCCATGTGCCTACTTTCCCCCCTCCAGCTCTTGACCTTCCAGCTCTTGACCCTAGAAATCATAGAAATGTACATTTATATATACTTCAGTCCAAAATAGTACTGGAAAACAAGATGGGATCAATTGGTGGATCTAAAATGATGAGGAGTCACTTGAAGGGAAAAAAAAAAGCAAATGAGATTAAATTGATAGAGAACCCACAGTCAAAATGCATGCCATTCTAATAGGTCTGAGGTTAAAAAGTAAGTCACAATATAAATTTTAGTGTATTTAGAAATGAATGACAACATGAGACTATTGCATATCAAAATCCATGGGATGCAGCCAACAATTCACAGAGATATTTTATAGCCACAAATAATTTTTTAGAGAAAAAAGGTTAAAAGTGAACTAAGCATTCAATTTAAGAAGCTTTAAAACACGTACACATCAATGAATTTCTATTGCTGTTAAAATAACAATAAAACCTGGTAGAACCAATTAATAGAAGCCTGTTATTTGAAAAGGTGAACAAAGAAATAAAACCTTTAGTATCAAGATAAAAAAGAGAAGATGTAAAAAAATACCATTAGGAATGAAAATGTGAACAAAACTACAAATAAGATTTTTAAATCATAAGCTAAATTCGACATAATTTATTAATAAATTCAAAATCTAATTGAAATGAATACTTTTAAAGAAAACAAAATACTGAAATTTATTAAAGTAGTAGAAAAGCTAAACCAACCAATAACAATGGGACTACTAAAGACAGCAGAAAATCTACCCTTAAAAAGACATAAGGACCATTTGAAATGAGTATATTCTACAAACCTTGAACATGACTCTTCCAGAAAAAAGTTAGAAAGCCCCCCAATTTACTTTATGAGGCTATTATAACCCTGATACAAAAAACAACCACCACAAAGCAAAACAAACAGAAAAAAACTAAGAATAATATAAATAGAAAAAACCCTAAGTCAGTCTTAACGGACACAGATGCAACTTTTATAGAGAAAATATGAGCAAGTTGATTACAGCCATATGTTAAAAATATTGATATATCCTGATTAAGTAGGGCTCATCCTAGGAATTAAAAAATGGTTTAGTATTAGAAAAAGCCACTAATTTAGTTATCTGCAATAAGAGAGCCAAGTTAAAAAAAATTTTAGGAGAGGCTCCCCCCAAAATAGGCATGCAATGAAACTTAGCATTAATTTCTGTTAAAAGGAACAAATAAAAACTTTAGAAGCAAACAAGAAGTAGAAAAATATTTACTTAATTTAAAAAAGGGTGTTTCCCAGAAACCTACAGTAATCATCATACTAATGAAGAAATATGAAAAGCATTGCCATCTAAGTGAGGGACAAGAAAAGGATAATCATTCTCCTGGTGGTGGCTGTGGTGTGTGACAGTGCAGTCTTGGGATCCAAGCAGCTTCGAACCTGGAGACCAGTGACTTCGGGCACCTCCACACTATCTGGGAGCAGATAATGCAGTGAGATGGTGCCGTGTTAGCCCACCTGCTGTATCTGTGGGTAACAGGCAGGGATTGCATGTGTCCTTTGAGGCACTGGTGCGAGATGCAGGGTCCCAGGGCAGCAACTGTGATCCTCAGGGGTCCATGGGGGAAAAAGGGAGCCTTATGTAATACTGTCAACAACAACAAAGATAAAAAAAAAAAAAAAAAAAAGCACGTGGAGCAGAGCTGAAGCAGCTGGCCTGTAGCCACTGATTATAACATGAATGAGAAATAAATGCTTGTTGTAGTAATAAAAAGATTATTTATTTATTTATTTATTTATTTATTTATTTTTAAATATATTTTATTGATTTTTTACAGAGAGGAAAGGCGAGAGATAGTTAGAAACATCGATGAGAGAGAAACATTGACCAGTTGCCTCCTGCACATCTCCCACTGGGGATGCGCCCGCAACCCTGGTACATGCCCTTGACCGGAATCGAACCTGGGACCCCTCAGTCCGCAGGCCGACGCTCTATCCACTGAGCCAAACCGGTTTCGGCAATAAAAAGATTTTTTAAACTTTTGTGCTTTAAAGTATTACCAGACAGAACCGAGTTTAATTAGTCAGTAGTTGCCAGCCAAAAGACAACTTCGAGATGATTTTACAAGAAGGAACAAATCTAATTCTGAGCCAGCAATCAAGGACAGACACATCGGGGGTCACTTTCCAAAAACAGTGTGTCTTCAAAGGATCGGATTTGTCTTTATTCAGGGGAATCATGCATAAACATTAAGGTGAGCTACATCATCTATACATAGTTAGGAAACAGGCCCATAAATACATGGAGTGCTCAAAAATGGCAGAAAATCTCAGCCCCTGGTAGGAGATTTTAGTATTATAATGAGAAAAGTTTGAGAGGGTCACTAGAGGGTCTTCGAAGCCGCTTGAAACTGGCCTTGGGCAGTTTTTGCGAGATCAACTCCTGGCGCTGCAAAACAGCCTGGGCTTGTTCCTAAAAACCAGCTCTGGCAACCGTCAATGTCAGGGATGGCACAGGCGGGAAAGGAAGTTTAATCAAGTTTCAGCCTTCCTGTTAAACTCTTAGCAAATTACAGGATATGATTACATAAGCCTTATAACATTTAGGATGATTTAAGAGGGTTTACAGGTTAATCTAAGCGAAATTATGAATTCTAAATAGAAGTTAGTCTATGGTAGACTACCAAGTAGGATGGATATATTACAAACGGACGCTACCAAGAAAGTGAAGGCAATCCACAGAATGGGAAATAATATTTGGAAATTATAAATCTGATGAAGAACTCTTAATAACTCCATAATAAAAAGATGACCGAGCCCTAGCTGGTTTGGCTCAGTGGATAGAGCATCAGCCTGCGGATAAAGGGTCCCAGGTTCAATTCTGGTCAAGGGCACATGCCCAGGTTGTGGGCTCAATCCCCAGTGGGGGGCGTGCAGGAGGCAACCAATCAAATATTCTCTCTCAACATTGATCAAAGATTCTCTCTCATCACTGATGTTTCTATCTCTCTCTCCCTCTCCCTTCCTCTCTGAAGTCAATAAAAATATATTAAAAAAGGACGACTGAATTTTTAAAAATGGGCAAAAATCTGAAGATATTTCTCCAAGAAGATACACAAATTATCAACACCCAAATGAAAAGATACTTAACCTGCCGAAACCGATTTGGCTCAGTGGATAGAACATTGGCCTGCGGACTGAGAGGTCCCGGGTTCGATTCCGGTCAAGGGCATGTACCTGGATTGCGGGCACATCCCCAGTGGGAGATGAGCAGGAGGCAGCTGATCGGTGTTTCTCTCTTATCGATGTTTCTAACTCTCTATCTCTCTCCCTTCCTCTCTGTAAAAAATCAATAAAATATATTTTAAAAAAAGATAGTTAACCTCATTAGCTATCAAGGAAATGCACATAAAGATCACAATGAAAAACCACTTAACATTAAGATGGCTAAAATAAAAAAGAGCCCTAGCCCATATTGCTAAGTGGGTAGTGTTAGCCCACAGACCAAAGTATCGCAGGATTGATACCTGGTCAAAGGCACGTACCTTTTGTTGCAGGTTCCGTCCCTGGCCCCGTAGGGTGCGTGTGGGAGACAACCAATCAATGTGTCTCACATTGATGTTTCTCCCTCCCTCCCTCTTTCTCTCTTCCTCTCTTTAAAATAAGTAAGTTTAAAATGATATAATATGTAAATTATAGCCCAATAAACCCGATACTAAAGAAAACAAGAATACATACGCATAACTTTTATGTTATCTTTAACATACTTAACACATATACATAAACAGTATGTGGTATCATTATATTTTAAAATTTTATATATTTGATACATCTTTGGCATTTTATTTTTTCACTCAAAATTATCTTCCAGATTAATCTATTAATAAGCTTTTATTGCATGAAAAATTTAATTGTTCAATCCTAAAGTAAATACCAAAAAGAAAAGCTTTCCCTTGATCTGTGTACCTTGCCAGCTGTCCTATTTCACTTCAGAACCCAACTTTTCAAAAGTTTTTACATATACAATTTCTACTTTTTAACTTCCCCTTTATTCTACTCACACTGCATTGAAACTGCTCATCAGTCACCACCAACCTCCACAGTACCACACATACCATGTTTCACCTTGAGATGCACATTTAAAATAATTTTCCAACATCTCTAGAATGGGATGGCTTATGGCTGATGACATCTAATCATTCTAAATGTTAGCATTTTTGTCTTGGTTGCACATAAAATAATGGTGATTCTTATACTAGGTGGCATCTTATATTCAGTGAAACATAGTACAATGGACAGGTTTGTTATTTTCTGATCTTTCAGCTACATTGGCCCAAACTGACCTCAATCTCCTTGTATTTTTTTCTTCTGGCTTCCATAAACACCCTCTCCCCTAGTTTTCCTCCCACCTTCTGCCCATTCCTAAGGGTCCTTTGCTGGTTCAAATGGTGGACACTCAAGTTCCCTTCGGCAATCATTTCTCTCTGTGACAGCTGTCAGTGGATTCCAGCTCATGCCCAAACTTCTTCTCAGCAATCCAAACTCAAATCTGTCTTTAAAGTTCACATTTCTACTTTAATATCTGAAAGGCCTATCTAGCCAACATGTCTAAAATGAGACTCCTGGTTATCCCTACTAAACCTCAATCTGTTTCTCAAGCTAGAAACTGGTCATCATCCATGGTTTCTTCTTTTCTCCCACTGCTCATTCATCACTAAATCTTGTCTAACCTACCTGCAGAATATATCTAAAGCAGTGATGGCGAACCTATGACACGCGTGTCAGAGGTGACACGCGAACTCATTTTTTTGGTTGATTTTTCTTTGTTAAATGGCATTTAAATATATAAAATAAATATCAAAAATATAAGTCTTTGTTTTACTATGGTTGCAAATATCAAAAAATTTCTATATGTGACACAGCACCAGAGTTAAGTTAGGGTTTTTCAAAATGCTGACACGCCGAGCTCATCGCTATAACTAATCTAAAGTATTTCCACTTTCCCCAACCCGAGTCCAGACCACCACCATCTCTAGACTACACCACAGAGTCCACTCAACTCTTCTTTTCTCTCTTCAGTACAAGTTACAGTAACCAGATGGGATCATCTATTAAATACGTTGGACTGTGTTTCTTTCCTGCTTACAACCTTCAAGAGCTGTCTACGACAATCAGATGTGAGGCCTTATTAGGCCTGTGTGATATTATGAATCAGAAATGTGTATTTTGGTTTTTGTCTCAGCTCCTTGTCAGAACTCCTAACACCCTTGCAATTTCCTAAGTGTTAAGAACCATAGAATCATCTTTTGCTGTAACATTTGGGTTTTATCATGGTTCCTGAACCAGCTTTGGAGTAGTAATGCTGATGTGGCTTGTTATTCATAACAAACCCCTTTCAACCACACCTGAATTTACGTTAAGGAGGTGACTTTAGGAAAGCCCCTAAGGATGGAGCCTGGTTGCCAGGGGAACCAACCTTGTGATTGGAGGGTTGGAGCTTTTAGCTTCAGCCCCTGACCTCTGGGGAGGAGAGAGGGTTTGGAGGTTGAGCTCATCACTAATGGCCAATGATTTAATTATCATGTCTACCTAATGAAGACTCTATGAAACAGCCCTAACTAAAGGGCTTTGGAGAGCTTCTGGGTGGGTGGACAAGAACACATCCATGTTCAGGGAGGGTAGCGCATCTCACACTCTCTAGGTGAGGCAGGACAGTAAGAAGAACATTCGTTGGCAAGTGGAATGGGGAAACAGACAGAAAGCTGATTCAAACTGGCCTCATTCATCATCCTGACTCACCTGTCTCCTCCTTGCATGACCACTCCCTTAAGCATTAAGCTCTCAGGACAGTGAGGTTCTGGTCCATATCAATGAGGTTCTGGTCCATCATCAGGAACAAAGCCTTGGGTCTGTGCTGGCCAGGTGGCTCAGTGGGTTGGAGCGTCTTCCCATGCACCAAGAGGTTTCAGGTTTAATTCCTGGTCAGGGCACATACCTAGGTTTGATCCTCGGTCAGGAGGCAACTGGTTGATGTTACTCTATCACATTGATGTCTCTTTCTCTCTAAAAATCAATAAAAATATATCCTTGGGTGAGGATTCCAAAAAAAAAAGCCTCTGGTCTATTGACCAGAGACACAGTTTTGGTCAAACTAGAGATAACATCTAGGCTCAGTTGTGTTTCAGCACAGGCTATTATATGAAGACAGAATTGAGACCAACGGATCAAAGTATTTAGATTTTATTAAAAACTTAAACCACAGAAACAAATTAAATGTACAAACGAGAAAACGGGGAAATGATTAGGTAGGAGAAAAATGATTAACACAGCAAGACTAAGCGGTATGACCAGTGGTCCTCATTAGCATATCAACCCCTCTGACCCTTTCTCCTGCAGGAAACCAAGCTGTGTCGTCACAGAGGGTAGAGGGGTTGGGGTACTTTCCTACCCACACGATTTCTCCACTCACAGAAGCCTAGGTGTGCAGGACAAAGTTCAGAAGAACACTACCTATAACTTGAACTTGCTCTTTAGCCAAAGTGGCCAAAGCATCCAGGATATAGAACTCAAGCCAAGAAAACCCTTCTATGCTTAGCCATCTAAAAGGCTGTATCTTGAACACACTAGACTCGGTCCAGGATGAAGTGGAGGTAGACCTCCCATAAATGGTGGGTTACTGGGCAGTTGAAAAAGAAATACTGGCAAAGCATGCCCACCTAAGATGGTGAGAGAAGCAGAAAAGAAGCTTAAGAAATAAATAACATTCCCAGCCACAACCCAAGCCCAGCAGCCTGGGGAAGCCAGATAGTTCAGCTGCCAGACCTGGCCCCACCACACTCTGTGTTCCCTGCACTTGGGTTTTGTATCCTTGAAGCATGGGGTGATGTGAGCATGGAAAGACTTCCCAGCCAGAAAGAGGAAGCTGCTGTAGAGGCTCAGAACTGCTGGAGGATTATCTTCTGCTTCACGTCATGGCTGAACTTGTTCATCCGAAAAAGCTCACTGTCGTAAAAGGCAGAGAGGTTGTGGATGTTGATCTGGCGGGCCTAAAAGGAGAAAAAGTCAAGTGAGCCGTGGGAATGGATTCCAGAATGCCCAAGTAGCCTTGGGTTCAGTTCGCTTTCTAAGGCCCGTTCACCGCAGGCTGGGAAGGCCTCCCATCTCCATTATAGGGAAAGTCAACCAGGGCAGAGGCTGGCTGTGTCAGGGTCTGAAGCTAGACACAGGCTTGCCATCTTCGCTCTGTCAACTGCCGGTGGGCTCAGGAGAGCTACTCAGTGCCCTGTGATGTCTCCTCTGTAGGATGAGATAACAGTGACAGGACTTACCTCTTTTGGCTGCTGTCAAGATTATAAACGTACGGAACAGTACTCAGCACATTACAAACACCCAATAAATGGCTTTCACCCGAGGCCCACCCACTCACTGACAGAGCAAGGACCTTCTGCCCCCAAAGATGACCGACAGCTCCCCAGATAGCCAACCCTGCCCTCCCCTCCCATCTGTGCCCATACCTTGTCCACCAAGTCCTTCTCAGGCACTTCAATAGTGTCCTGCTGGGCCCCAAAGCGGTTGCGTTGATAAGTCACCTGCTCTGCCACTAACTGCTTCAGTATGAAGAGCAACAGCTCATTGTTATCACGCCGGAATGAAAGGTAGCGGGCAAAGGTCTGCATGAGACAAGAGCAAAAAAATCACCATCCGTCCCTACCAGGATACTCAGAACTAAAGGATATGGTCATCCCACTCCCACCATGCTCCTTCACCACCGGCAAGAGCAGCCAGGGCCTTCTGCTGCCAGGCAGCACAGCAAAGCCAGTGCCAGGCCAGTGTCTCGAGATGCCCATGTGGCCTCCCTCCTGTGCTAAGCTGACCCTGAGCTCCTAAGGAACCCCACCTCAGTGCACACCCACCTTCCGCATGCTGCGCATGACACTGAACTTCTGCGTGTCGATGAAGCTCTCCAGCATCACTCGGATGGCCATGTTGACATCGTCCTCTATCACATAGTCCCGCAGGTGGATGCGCGCGTGGGCCTCTGCCATGCGGATCATGGACTCGATGTGTCGCACTGTGATGGGGATGCTGCCTGTGGCCTGGAGAGGAGGATAGCATCAGATTTTCTCAGGCAGAAGAGAGGCCAAGGAAACAACAGTGGCAATGCCAAAAGCCCACACCCAGAGGGCACATCTGACTGCCCTATGGCAGAAGTGCTCCACAGAGCCAGCAGGTGAGCTCACTTTCTATTCCTCCTTGAAGTGTGGTAGTGCCCAGTGGATGCCTATGCTATGGCCTGCCACTATCACACCCGCACATTTTGCCCCCAACCGTTCACTTACATGCATCCCAGAATCTGTTATACTTGTGGCCAGCTGTCCTTGCTACTGTCATGTACAATGTAGAAAAAATAAGCTGTTGTTTCTATGAAAACTAAGTTGAATGCTCTAAGACTTGATGAAAAGGTTAAAAAAAAAAAAGAGTTGTGATCTTGATTAGGCGTGTGAGAAGGACCAATCTACAAGAATTCTGTATTCTAAATGCTTGCATGCTGCCTTAAATCTTCATCCTACCATCAGAGAACCGAAACCAGTTCAGAGCACCTGATGATTTGGGTGAGATTTATGCAAAGTCAACATGGAACTTAATCAGTGGCCGTCAAAACACCTTGGTCCTATACCCACAGAGACAAATGCACGCACACATAAGGGCCATCTGAAACAACACACTTCAGGTATAAGGTATGTAAGTTTCCTTTAAAAAGCCTTCCTGCTTTAGCACTTTTTGGATTAACTGACTAGAGGATGAGAAAGCTGCTACCTACTCCTGCCCCACCCCACCCCACCCCACCCAGCCCTCTGGCTCCCAGGGCCGCACCATGGATTCTTTCCTCAGGTCGCTGTACATCTTGGCCACCTTGTCCTGGTCCATCTGATTGAGCTTTGGGTGGACCTTCTCCTTGGCATAGATGATGTACTTCTTCAGGACATCCTGCGGCAGAGGCTCCACGCCGAATGTGTTGGGCATGGTGGGTTCTGGGGTGCTGCCCAGCCTCTCCTCCTCCTTGTTACTAGGGTGGTGTCTGACGTGGCTGCCGACCACGAAACGGGCCAGCATCTCATCCTAAGACAAGATGGAAGAGGGCAGGTTGCAGGGGAGTCTCGTGGCCTGGCTGGGAGAAGTCAGCTAGCTGGAAGAAGTGCAAGCTGATATGCTTCAGAAAAATGTTCTCTCAACACTTATATCCCAGGCCTACTATGTGCTAGGCAGCTCCAGGTACCAGGGTCCACTGGTAAATGTGACTGAGCTCTCATGGAGCTCACCTCACAGGGAGGGTATAAAAGACAGTTTTTAAATTAATTACAGAAAGTAACATGTGCTAAGAGAAGTAAGGTAGTGTGTGAGGGCCTGAGAAGGCTTCTCCAGGTGAGGCTGCTAGAATAGCTCTGTCATCTGACAGTGCCAGAGAAGACCATTCCAGGAAGGAAAAAGCAAGTTGGAAGCTCTGGCATCTTTAAGGTGTGGATGAAGTGAGGAAACGAAGAAGAGATAAGTGCAGAGATCTCTTAGGCAGGCAGCCACAGCAAGGATGGTGGATTCTCTGAGAGTTACAGGGAAAGCTGCTAGCAGGTTCTTAAGAAGGAAAGGCATGACCTGACTTATGCTTTCAAAAGACAGGCTGGCTTCTAACTGGAGGTCTAAATTGGGCATGAGTGGAAGCCAGGAGACTAACCACCAGACACCACAGTACTTCAATGAGAGCAAGAGAAGCAGCAAGTGAACTCAGGCAGTGGGACCAATAGAACTTGGTGGCAGACTGTGGACTGTGTTGGATGGACAGCTGGGAAGTGGACCAGTGAAGGAAAGAGAAATCAAAGTTGACTTCTGGATATGAGAACAAGAGTGGAAAACACACCAAGGTCCATGTGGTGCCCCCTTTCCTCACGCCTGGCACACCATAGGCCCCAAGCCTCTTGGAGGTTCCCAGAACTTACTGCATGGAACCTGGGACAGGTGGTTGTGTACCTGGACTGGGTCCACTGTGTCCCGCACCACACACAGGATGTCGAAGCGGGAAATGATAGGCTCCGTGAGGTCCACGTTTTCTGAGAAGGTCAGGGAGGGGTCATAGCGGCCCCCTGTAACACAAAGGAAGCTATCAGGGTTCATGCTCCCGCACATCTTCTCTTCTTGAGCCACAGAAAGTGCTCTCCAACCCCGGGTTGCTTCAGTGACAGAGGGGAAGAGCACTTCAGCAGAGGAACTGGGAGAGGGTGGAGATTCAGCGCCTGCTGTCTGAGGCGGTCTGGACAAGAGACAGAAGAGGCTTTCCCCGAGCCACAGCCTGAAATCGCCTCGGACGGAAAGCATACCTGTCTCCTGGCAGGAACAGCCAACCAGGCAGGCGAGGGTGCCGGGCTCTCTAAGCACTTGCTGGCTGGGTTTAGCAACCACTCCACCCACACTTAGATAATGACCTAGATTCTTCTCTCAGGTGTTCTAAGAATGGCCATGGTGGTTCTGAGAACATGGCTCAACAAAAACGCAGGCACATCACTTCCCGCTCTGGCAGGCCAGGCAAGAAAGAATCGCCGTTTGTTGCATAATTCCTAACCCAGATCTGGGACTGAAGGAGGGGTGCTGTGGGCTCCTGATTCCCAAAGGCAGGGTCTCTCTGGGTCTTGTCCCCTTTAGCAGGCCCTGAGCCCTGCCAGCTAGTGTGCCTGGTGTACCTATGGGGTTGGCAGCGGCAATGACGGTGCAGCGAGCCTGTAGTGAGGTAACGATGCCAGCCTTCGAGATGGAGATACTCTGCTGTTCCATGGCTTC